>NC_043000.1:51982338-52012338 GCF_006345805.1 Octopus sinensis
GGAGCAATCTTTATGTTCAGTTTTCTCTGTCATGTCTTAAATTTACTATTCTTTCACATTCTTCTGACACTTGTTGCAGGGTTACGGCTTGATTTTGTCCCAGTTTAGCGAGAATTTCTGTCCTTACATCTGCTATTAGTCCTTGAGTAAATATCAGGCACTAGAACATACCTGGCGTTGATTCGTCCAGCTTGAACTTTTCACATTCCCTGTTAACTCTACCAGCATATGTGATGTAGTCTCCCTCGTTGTTCTTTTCTAGGTTCAAACATTTCCAACGTGTATTGAACAACGAGCTTTTCTCACTAAACATTTTACACAATATGTCCATTGTATCTTTAAAGTTTATGTCAGCAGGTTTTTTCGGAACTACGTAATTGCTGTAACGCCCATGATCTCCTGTCGCCAGTTTTTACCAATATAACTCCGTGTGGTGTGTTCAGCGGTTATATTTGAATAACGTTTCTTCCTGTAGAATCCAAAAGTGGCCTCTTTTTAATTAGATTTGCTCACCATTTTGTATACCTTCATAAGAAAGTTTCGGATCTCTTTATAACTCATTTTACAGGAAGAATTCAGCTCACCAACTGATCTAATCATGAGCTTAAAGCTTTTTATGGTTGCTGGGATCCAAAATTGAGAAATATGAAATTGATGGCTCAAAACATATTCCTATACATGCCTACACACAAATTTCACACAATGTATGCATACATTTAAATACACACACACACACATTTTTGGTTTGACTTTTTATCTTATATTAAACTTTTTAATACTTTTTGATAAATAAAAATTATAAATATGAATTAATAATTTTAATTTTAAATAATTTAAATTTTAAAATTTTATATATTTTGTATATTATATTTTTATTTTTATGTTTTGGTTTATGTTTTTCACTGTTTGATTTGCATAATAGTGGTTTTATCTCTAACTTATATATATATATATTGTAGGCTTAACTGATGAGGCAACGGAAATTGCGAAACTGAATCCTCAATCGGTATTTTTCTGACAATTGTGGTCCCTGTTAGTGTATGTGTTTTCATCCATATGTTAACTACAGCATTAGAACATTTTAGCTCTTATTTCTAGCAGAGTAATTTTTTTAACATCCTAGTCACATTTAGTCACATAAGCGTATGAGAACTGAAAAAGACACAATTCTTGAGGACGTAGTGATGAAATGGATTATCCATTAAGGATTATAGTGTATCAAAGTCTAATGTTGAAATATCTAAAATTGTGCTGCTTAGCTACCTAAACACATAAGTATCAAGAATTTTGAAGCTTGTGATAAGTTGTTATGATTTAAAAATCGCCATGAAATGAGTAAAAAAGTTCACTCATGAAGAAGTAGGCAGCATGCCAACAGAAGAAAACGATCTCTGAGAAATATTTTCCATCGATTGTTATACAGGGCGGGGCCGTGGACCTTTGAAACGCCAGAATAGTATGAGTATTGGGTTGTAATTACCTCATGCGTGCAAAATTGGTTAGGTTGTCAGAGACATGAATCCTAAAATATTTGAATAGCGACAGAAACCAATTATTAGTATTTCAAATACATTTAATACGCACGTTTCTAGTGGTTACACAATTATCCACTTCTCTCGGTTATTTCAAGCCAAATACTAAGGAAAAGGGGTCACTATGTAACTCCTCGTTACATAAGCACTTCATGCGTAATATTTAAATGCATTCGAATTACAGATAATTAGTTTCTGTCTGTATGTCTGTCATATATCTATATATATATATATATATATATATATATATATCTATATTTATTTGGATTTATTTGCGTTAGCCTTGGAAGAGAATTCAGTATGTTGGATCTCGACTACGATTATTCAATTGTTAGATAAACCGAGTTACCTGTCACTGAGCTAACGTGTACATAGCTGAGCATTTCACAGACATATTTCAGGCAGAATGAGAGTGACTGTGTGTGACAAGTTTGTATAGTTTTGCATCAAAGCGAAGGAAAAAGAAAACAATGTGTGTATGTGTGCATGTGCGGTTGTGTGTGTATGCATTCAAATATTACATACACATGTGTAAATGTGTGCATACACGCAAACATTTGTCTGTGATAGTTATAGACCCTCACGTTTATACATGCAGAAATGAGCATGTTTACGGATGCTTAAGTTAGTTCATACAGACCCTTGCATATAGCATACATATACACATAGTTACATATTTTATGTCTAAATTTCAATGGGAAAACCCACCAAAAACTAGCTTCTGGATTGGAAAGCTGCTTTCTATCAGCGAGAAATCATTAAAAAGATGCAACCTGAACATATTCAGTCATATCGAAATACACACATACGAAGAAGAAGATGAGAGACTGATAGTTAAATAGATATGCAGATAAATAAAGGGTGACTGAAAGTGACAGTGTAACGCAGACAAAGAGATATTCCAGATGAAATTTTTAGAGAGAGAGAGAGAGAGAATCTGTAATAATTAGTTCCTAATACTAGAAAAAAAGTCGATTCATGATAAGGTTGATTAATGAATATATACATGTGTGCATGTGTGTGTGTGTACGTGTGGGGAGTGTCTGTGTGGGTGTGAGAAAATGTATAACTCATTTTCCGCTGCTTGCGACACAAAAGAAAAAAAAATACACTATATTAATGAAGGAAGAAATAACACAATCTATTCAAAAACTGAGAAATATAATTAAAGAATTGTTCTGCCTTTCTATGAAAAAATGTCGATGAATATTTTGAAAAACAAAAGCAAAAATAAAAAAAAGTTAAACTAAAACAATAATTACTATAGGTTGATATTAGATAACGCTAATTAGCGGAGTATCCAGTAATCGAAATAATGCAGTTCATTGTTGCAATTTCTTTAGCATTCTTTGAACTATAATAAGCCACTTGAATTAGAGAGCAAGGGTAGTCTTCTGAGAAGCTGCCAGGAAAGTTATTTCTGTTCTTGGTTGCAATATTTAGTTATCTTACATCGCAAGTACTCTTGTCAGGGGTTACACACATCGTCGCAAACCATTTCTTCTTTCTCTTGAAATGCATAGTCGTTGAACCAAATTAAAATCAACCAACATTTATCATTGTAAAATAGGGTCAGTCAAGCGCAGACAGCTAGATATAGATAATTGCATCTACGATATTTGATGTCATTTAACACTTAGTCCTGTACATGTTATATTATTCTTCATTACCTGCACCTTAGCTGCGCATATACAAGAGTCATAACATTCAACCTCAAACCATGAAAATATTAGCCGGAGTCACTATACGTATCCGGAAAACCACCTGCTGCATCTTTTCTCGTCTTGGAGAATACGCTGCATCAAGTGGAAGGTACTGTGTTTATGTAATTCAAAGATGTCCCAAGGTTGATCTGCCTGTTGTAGTTAAATGCTCATACACAGACATGCAGGAAGTAAATACCTTTAATTTCCAATATTTCTGATCTAAGCATCTTAATATGTTTTTCTATGTGTAGAATTTACAATGTAATTATTTTTTTATATTCCAGGTGCCATTATATTAAACATTTGCGAAGAGTAACCATGCCACGCACAAAAAATTCAGCAGAACTGCCAGGTTTTCAAAGAGGTCGTGTCATTGGGCAATCTGAGGCTGATCTTAGCCAGCGAAAAATTGCCGAAAATCTTCAAATTCCACTTGCTGCTGTTAAAAGAATTATAGTGCAATTCAAAAGCCAAGGAAAAAAAATCAACAGATTCTCGTCCCGGCCGACCTGGGCCCTCGGAAAGGAGGTTTCGCTGTTTGAAAAGAATTGTGGAAAACGAACCTCTTTCGAAGGTTTCTGACATTGCAAAGTCCAAGAACGTGTGTTACATATTTGCATAAGCTTGTGTATTATGGACGTGCAGCTATGAAAAGAAAGAAATGAGCTAAGGAGATGTCAGAAAAATCCAGTTCATTTTGGGATAGAGTGATTTTCTCAGATGAATCCAGATTTGTACTATTTTTAGACAATGGACATGTTTGGGTCTGGAGGCTTCCCAATCAAGAATTTGATTCGAAACGACTCCAACCAACTGTAAAACATGGTGTTATCTCTGTAATGGTATGGAGAGCTGTCACCAGCAATGGTCGTTCTGAGCTGATCGAATGTGTTGGAACCATAAACTCTGAAAAATACATCGAAATACTTAAGTAAGGACTACGATAACATAATGAAAAATGAGTTTTTATTTATGGAAGATGGGGCTCCCTGCCACACAGTGAAAAGGAATCAACAATGGTTGACTGAAAATGGGATCAAAAAGCTTCTTTGGCCGAGCCAGTCTCCTGACATGAACTCAATTGAAAATCTTTGGAGCATACTAGATAGAGCTATACGAAAAACTCCACAGAAACCTAAATCTAAAGATGAATTGTTTCGATTGTTACGTAAAAAGTGGACAGAAATTCCACAAGAGACAATCACAAAGCTCATCGGTTCAATGCCAAAAAGAGTTTCTGCATTAAAAACTGCAAAGGGAATGTTAACTAAATACTAAAGTATGTAGTCCTATCTATCATTACATTTCAATTGTATACAGCTAAATGTGTTCGTGGGGGAATCATTACTAATCGTTTGAATGACTTTCTTTTGGATGTGATCGAAAAAGTTTTGTGTGTGACAGCAGCAGCTGCAATGTCCCAGATGTAGGAGCAGTATGGAAGACTAGGTCAGACTTGTGCTTAAAGAGAATCTGTAATTCATTTGAGCAAAAGAGTTTTCTGTCTGTGTAAGATGGCCAGTCTTTAGGACGAGATATTTGCAATGTTATAAGATTTAAACCACTACGATAGATACTAGTGATTATAAGGCCTAATATTTGTAGCGTGTTGTCCAGGTCGAGAAAGGTGCGGTATAATGTGGTTTCAGCGATATTCGCAGTTACTGTTCTTTGCATCTATGAAGGAGGTAAAAATTATGATTGAGAAATATTTTCAGGGCCTATGCTCAAATGAGGTGTGAAAATTTGAGTTTGCATGTTATAAATACTTGTGTGCAGGCAGTAAAGAGTGATACAATCTGTATAGATGTTATTTGACTTCAGATTAGTTTTGATTAAGCAAAAATATGATCAAAGAAAACCCATGTTTGACCGCTTAAGGCGTTTTTTCCCTTCGTGCGAGGAATTTGAATCATATTATCTAATGTAGTTTCTATGACGGTAGAGTTTGATTTCAAGGAGATTTGGCACTTGTATCTAGGAGGTCGAGAGACTCCACCTCGCTTAGTCGGATCTATTGCGTGGCTCTTGTATGCAGCTTGATGTTTTAGTGCGCCGCGGATGGTTTAACTCAGTGTGTTTCAAAAGTCACTATTGATTTTATCAGTTTCTGTCTTACGAAATCACAATTCTTTCAACTATAGACACAAGGCCTGAATCTTGGGCAGGGTTTAATCGATCACATCGACTCCAGTACTCGATTATTAATTTTGTCTACCCCTAAAGGATGAAGATGAAAAACTCTTGGCTGCATATGAACCCAGAACGTAAAGTGCCGGAGGAAATGTCGCTAAGCATGTCGTACCACTTGCTAAGGAATGTACCAACTCGTTGTCTATCATAAATCTCATAATAATTGCCGTAATATATTCTATTAACGTTTATCTCCCTTGGTTGCTATATAATTAAATAATATATATATTTCTTTACTACCCACATGGAGCTAAACACAGAGGGGACAATCAAGGACAGACAAACGGATTAAGTCAATTACATCGACCCAGTGCGTAACTGGTACTTTATCGATCTCGAGAGGATGAAAGGCAAGTCGACCTCGGCGGATTTGAACTCAGAACGTAACGACAGACGAAATACCTATTTCTTTATTACCCACAAGGGGCTAAACATAGAGGGGACAAACAAGGACATACATGGGTATTAAGTCGATTACATCGATCCCAGTGCGTAACTGGTACTTAATTTATCGACCCCGAAAGGATGAAAGGTAAAGTCGACCTCGGCGGAATTTGAACTCACAACGTAACGACAGACGAAATACCGCTAAGCATTTCGCCCGGCGCGCTAACGTTTCTGTCAGCTCGCCGCCTTATATAATTAAATAATATATATGTAAATAAAAATGATTTGATATTAAGCGCAGAAAATAATTATAACTAAGAAAATCTGTTTATGAACCAAGATATTTTTCTTCCATTTTTCTCTTAGCTAAAACTCTAGTGTTAACAGAACTATTAGATCATATATCGCCTGCAAAATCTCTGCCTGCTCAGCAGTGTTGCGTGACAATTTCGATAATTAGTTAAATTACCTGTTTGTGTATAAAAGAAAATATTGAAGCAAAAATATCTTTTTTTTTCAAAATTGTTCGGTGCCGTATGTAAATAACTGTATTTAAAAATAAAACGGTTTTCTATATTTTAAGTTTATTTTATCATTTAGATAAGATAAATATGTTTACCGTTATTATCGACTGCACGGATACACATGTGGCAATATGAACATCAAAGATAGTAAAGGGATTTATTTTGTGGCACCATACTAGCCAAATGATTAAGTTGGACCGATATTAGAAATCTAGAAATTTGTGTTCTTGATTTTTGTTTTGAAAGCAAAAGTTAAACGAATAAAACCATAAAAACCACAACCTGGAAACAAATGGCTGACAGTCGATTATAAGACAAACAAGTGTTTTCTAAAGGTACTATTATACGGTCGATCTACATGCTAGAAATACCATCAAAATCTCCCTTGATTCAGACAATTGAATCAGAAAAGAGTACATATGCTCCTGCGTTAGCTGTAATTAGAAAAAAGACAGGATGATCACGGCTGGAATTCCTTTCATAGTTTTGCTCGATCAGGGTTGATCTGGGGCTTAACATTAAAATCAAAAGGAAACGAAATTTCTACACGGTAGCTCATCATACTAGAAATAGTAGCCAATCACAACCGATTGTCTTTAAAATAATAAATATGGATGGGCGCAGCAGATAGTACAGTCCGAGATATATTTGAAATACAAATCAATAATATTGTCCTAGAAATTCTACACCTGAAAATACGACGAAGTAACTATTTCTACTAAGCTGGATATATGCTTTCAAAGGAACAAAGATGATGTATAAAACAACAATAAAAATAATGAGTTCTATTTTAAAAGCAAATTAACATTTAAGGCACGAATTGGTAGGGTTATTAAAGTGTCGAATATAAAGGTTTGGAAGAACCGCTATGCTCTAAGAGTTGGTGGTATCAAATCATGGACATTTATGAAGAAATATGTGAACTTCTTTTACATGCCCCTTCTTACTAGAAATTGAAAAGTATTCGCTGTAGGATTTTATGTCAGAGAATAATTTCTTTCTGTAGACTGTATGTAAAAACATAGATCCAAGGGACGTCACAAGACTACCAAACACGGTGTTTTGGCATGATCTTTACCTTTTGAGTGGTAGATTCTGTAACGGGCGCTTGGAGTTAAGTTAAGACTTTAGTTTTGATGATGTATTCTGAAACTTGCTTGTTTTAACTAATTTAGTTCAAACACAGGTGTGCTGCATTTAATTTATGAAGAAGTGAAAGAATAAAAGAAATATGGATAACACCAGGCATATTCGAGTGTTTAATAAGTTTCTACTAAGGGAAAACAATTCGTCAAAGTAACCTTAATGGCGTCGCTTGAATTAATAGTTCTGAATTTATTAAGTTTGTAAAAAATATGGGAAGGTGACAGAACGGTTTTCATCATGTCTGCCTGATAGAAGGTAACTTAGATCTAAGTAAGACCAGCAACTAAGGAAAAGACTGCTAAAACTGTATCTTCATAATCAAGAGTAAAGTGCGGAAGCAATATGCAAAGTTATCAATTCAATAAAAAACTTTAGTCGCCAAAATATTCTACAGAAAAAAATTAAAATTCTTTGACAAGTCATGATCTTATTTCTTATGCAATTCCTAATTTTAGTTCATAGATATCAATTTTAAAAAAAAATCATCTATACTTATCTCCTATATGTCTTTAAGCAATAATATCTAAATATCTCTCTCCCGCTGTCTATCT
Source organism: Octopus sinensis (assembly GCF_006345805.1). Classification (NCBI taxonomy): domain Eukaryota; kingdom Metazoa; phylum Mollusca; class Cephalopoda; order Octopoda; family Octopodidae; genus Octopus; species Octopus sinensis. The sequence continues at coordinate 51,990,378 of NC_043000.1, forward strand.
AACGGTCGACTTATTTTTAACTTGAATCCGTATCACTTTTATAATTTTTACAAAGAAAAACAATACATATTCCCCTAATCTAGTTTTTCTTAGAATCCAATTATCTGTTTCCTGCTTAAAAGATTCTTATGTACATTTACACAACATATTCGCAAACTTTCTGGTTGTATATTTGGTTGGTACATACTTATTGCGGCGTTTTTCAACAAATTTTATTCAACTAAAACAATAACAACATGTAATAAAAACATCTTTGATTATTCCGGAGCATATTCACCATCTACTTCAATTACTGCTTCCCATTTGTTTGGCAGACGGTCAGACCGTCATTTAAAGATGTTTTTGTTAAATATTGTTATTGTTTTTGTTGAATAAAATTTGTTGAAAAAAAGCCGCAATAATTATGCACCAACCCAATATATATATATATATATATATATATATAATATATATATATATATATATATAGCTACTCCAAACATGAACAAGGAGAAAACACAACAACGCGAGGACGTAGAACAAATATAGTGTTATTGGACGCTCAGGAAAGGAAAGAAGGGGGATTTAACGTTTCGAGCGGAGCTCTTCGTCAGAAACATAGAAAAAGGAAAGGTCCAAGGAAGGAAGTCGGAGAAAGAAAATCGCCAACGATACACACGCGGTCGAACACACACACACACACACACACATATATATATATATTATATATATATATATATATATATATATATATATATCTAAACATACATGCACACACAGTGTTATGCTAAGAAGTAGTGCATGGTACCGGAGTTTTCGACTAGTTAAACATAAACTACTCCAAATCGTCGTTAGAGTATCCACACAAGTGAGATTTGGGCCATTTTGTTTGTCCTGGCATCGAGTCGTATTAATTTTAACAATAAAGTCAAATCAAATACTGATATTTTGAAATGATTTGATACACACGTTTCAGATCCGTATAATACATAATAGAAAATGCATACGTTTCGTGAGATCTTCCTCAGTTAAAACACTTTGAAATATGAACGAGTTTATGAAGCTTTTTCAGATTAAATAAGTTAGCTACTAAGTTAAAGAAATATATACAGAAATACGTACCTATGCCTACAGATACAAACACACGCATAAATAGGCACAGGCATGGCTGTGTGGCTAAGAAGTCGCGTTGGAACTTTGTACTTTCGGTTTCAATCTGCGTGGTAACTTATGTAGACTAGGACCGACCAGTGTCTTGTGAATGAATTTGGTAGACGGAAATTAAGTTTATATAAGTGTGTGTGTTTGTGCTAATGTTTTTGTACTTGTCCTCCTCGCTACCACTCCACTGCCTCTGTTGGTTTGTTTGGGCTCTCCTAACTTTGGCAGTTCAGCAAAAGAAGCCGTTAGAATAAGTACCAGATTTAAAATTAAGCATTCGTATAGTTTTGTTCGACTAAAACCACCAAGGTGGTGCTGCAGCGTGGCCATAATACGATGACAAACAAATATATATATATATATATATATATATATATATACACACATATATATATATATATATACACACATATTTTTATGCATATATATATATATGGCGTAGGAGTGGCTGTGTGGTAAGTAGCTTGCTTACGAACTACATGGTTCCGGGTTCAGTCCCACTGCGTGGCACCTTGGGTAAGTGTCTTCTGCTCTAGCCGCGGGCCGACCAAAGCCTTCTGAGTGGATTTGGTTGACGGAAACTGAAAGAAGCCCGTCGTATATATGTATATATATATATGTGTATGTTTGTGTGTTGTGTTTGCCCCCCTACCCCCAACATCGCTTGACAACCGATGGTGGTGTGTTTACGTACCCGTAACTTAGCGGTTCGGCAAAAGAGACTGATAAAATAAGTCCTGGGGTCGATTTCCTCGACTAAAGGCGGTGCTCCAGCATGGCCACAGTCAAATGACTGAAACAAGTAAATGAATAAATGAATATACACATATTTTCATGCATATATATATATATATATATATATATATCTACACATGCATATACACCCACATAAATTTTTAGATGAACACATGTCCATGTTTTCGCGAACAAAATGAAAAAATTATTATGAATGAGCTGTATCAACTCAATCTTTCAACCAGCCAACAGCATTAGGCTTCTCAGAAGCCACCGCCCACACCAAATATGTGTCTTTGAAATTTGATAGATGATCGTATTTGATAGACGCACAAGGTTAAGTTCCCACTTTATTACGAGTGTTATACGCATATATATATATATATATATAGACACACACACACACACACACACATATATATATATATATATATATATATATACATATACACACATACGCAAGCATGCAAACATATCTAGGTTGCTATGGTGAGATTTATAAAGGCAAGGAAGATGCCGCTCCTTCCTTCGAGTTTTATAATCGCTTCTTCGATACATAGTTTTTTTTTTAGGTACCCACAGCCAGGTTCATCTCGATAAATCTATCATTGGTAGCTAGTTTTTAAATTTATATTATCTTTTTTCTCCTTTTCCATTCTCTAGATCTCTGCTAAAGATATTTTTAAAGAAACTATTGAATCAATGAAACCAGTGATAAGCAATTCTCATGAGATCATGATTCTAAGAAAGTAGATTTGATTATCAATTTTTTCCCGAGCAAACAAAAACACAAAAAAAAAACCCTAACAAAACAAAATGATTAAAAATAAGTCAACATACTTTCTTGGCTTTATTATTACGAGTATTATTATCATTTTGCTAATATTTCTTTCATAAAAATTATTGAATATTCCAGAGAGAATGTATACAAAGATTATTTCAGATGCAGTGTTGAATTATTGAAATTATCATCAATAATTATGCATATCCTTTCAGCACGCGTTAAAGAATAACAATGCTGTTTAAATGGCAAAAACATTTGTTTATATGCGCGAGCACCAGCATGAGCATGTGCGCATGCACGCAAACACACATGTACGTACATACATATACAATGACTTCATCGCATGCACAATCATGTAGCAATCCACTTACAGGTGTTACTTCAAACATAATGTATCAGGATCTCAGGTCGTTGCATTCTGTAATGGGCAGAAAATCCTTCGACGAACACTTAATGTAACTTATGTCAATTTACATATCGAGGGAAGAAATATTGGGTTATCCTATAACTAACGTCATTTATGCATCAAGAGTTTATGGAGGAGAGTATATTTTCATCATAAACATTATATATCGCAGAATACATTCTTCAATTCCTATTAATGCTAACTACTTGAAAGCTTTTTCATGCAGCGTTTATGAATTTCAAACGCGCTCTTATAATAGTGAATATACTCTAACATAATGGAGCATACTTTTAATCAAAGAGAGATTTTGTTTTAGTTTTAAACTTAGTATATATATATATATATATATATATATATATGCGTGTGAAACCAGCAGTTTTTGTGGGATAGTGTTAGATATTTCAAAATCTATTAAATCTTCTGTACCCTATCAGACACCACTATCTACATCACATCCATAAATTCTCTATTGATGTTAAGAGTAGCATGTTTTATCATCCATTACTTTTATAAAATGACTGTCACACGAAGCAACGCTTGATACTGAAGAGTGAAAATAATCATGGTGTTATCCGCATGTTTTGTAAGATTTCCTAATAAAAAATAATATAGTGATTGTGGGTTGCAGAATCTCTAAAAGATGAGGTATATAATTTCCCGGGCCATCAATTCAACAAAGGCAGAACAACTGTTCCAAAACGTCGCTAACTGAAGAACGTTAATATTTTAAACACCCTTGCTCTCTTTTATATATCTAAACCCAAGCTTTACAACACCATTACGGTTTCTTTTTGCAGCACATCCAAAGTTAACGTATTGAACAACAATCTTCGTTCATTGAACTATAAGAATCCACTTGACTGAAACTCCGCCAATTTTGAGAAGGCCAGCAAAACTTAGGGGAACTGCTTGAGGAGTTAAAGGACATTGCTTGTGACAAGTTACGGGTACTTCACCTCTTCTCTTCCTTTGACTAACTGATAGAATGAATTATACGCCAACTAACCTTGCTGACAAATGATTTCCACCCCAAATACGTTTGAGGCAGTTAAGCCGGTAACTGAACAATCTTGGTTTAATCCTCCATATTTTATTATAACCGAACCTCTAAACTATAATTCTAAAATAGCCGAAGAGCACACATGCAGATAAAACGTCATATTCATCCATTATTTTGTTTTGAATTCGAAGGTGCTCAATCACAACAAAACACAAACTAGTTTGATCTTCCCTTTTGCTACAAACTGCCTCACTGTTTGTTTGTACACTACCATACTACGCGAAAACGTATCAATCCATTTTAACCTAGGTTATCAGTCTCTTGAAAACATGTAGAGTGTATTGGCAAAATATACTAGGATCAGACATGCTATCAACCCTGGTGTGCGTCAAAATTCGAGTAGAGCCCTTGCAATCTTTAGTAAATTAACGCGTTCTGTAACTTGTAACAACTGCTTCTACGAATGAAAAGCATTTAAATATCTCTTACTTGGAACATGACAGACCAGATTCCTCCAGCCGTTGATAAGTGTAGCAGCATCTCATTGGGAGACCTAAACTTATATTTTGTGACGGTTCTATCGGTGGGTTGGTACATTAAATCCATAAAGCTGATTCAGTTCACAGTAGAAGCCAAATTACTTCTTAGTTGACCTTTCAGAAGATATGTGTGTCCCGTCACTTACTCATTCTTTTGTATATTCTATAATTACTCAAGCCTTGAACCTACGTAAGAAATCAATACCACATCACTATTGATTTTAAGAAAATTCTTCGTTCATTACACCCTAGTTTATGTTCGTTTCTAATAGCAACAAATACTAGCTGGTATCCACATCAAACGATCCCCGAAAATAAAGAATCTATTATTATTTCGCTTAAGAACAACCGAATAAATAAATATATAGAAAAATAAAATGAAATAAATATGCAGAGCAGAAATGCAAGAGAATCAAGAAGAATTCAAAGAGAAGTGGAAAAAAATCAACGAAAATGATTTTAGAAAACAAAAGCCAGATTTATCAGTAGGAATATTTTTTAAACTCCCTTACTACTAGCAACATCGCAGCTATTAGATCTCAGATAAAACGTGAAGTTCTTATTTTGTAATTAATGTTATTACTGCCATAACAATTTCTGCCTTAAAATTACTACACTTCCATTGTCTTGCAGACGAGAAAGCGAAAAGAAAAATATATGCAAAAACAAAAATCAATAAATACTGAAATATATATATATATATATATATATATATATATATATAAACACACACATATACATATATACGTGCATGTGAGTGAATAAGCAGAGTCATTATTTCATGTAGGATATTTTGCAATATTTGTTGCATTTGTCATGGATTTGTGTTCTGATTTCGAATTGCATCGGGATCAGCTTCGACCTTTATCCTTTCAAGATTGATGGATAAATTACCAGTGTGGAACTTTAGTTACTTCTTCCTAATCCTTTCTCTCTGAAAGGAATCAGCTGTCGTCAAACCACTTGTGTTAGGTCTCAAACGCTGAAAATATGATATACCATGGCAGTGTTACTACGATACACTCTACTTTATTGATGGCGGAGTACAATACAAGGTATATGTGGAAAGATCAGTTCCGAAAAATACATAAAAATGTAGCGAATATTGAGAAGTAAATTTCACCACGTAACGATTTAATCAAGTTGCCTGATGTTTGTTGGGCGAGTTAACAATGAAATTTTATGAATACCAAAGAGCGGAAAATGCACAGAAAAGAGCAAAATGAGGGAATTCTCACGAATATATTATGCACAACCCTTTTAAGCTCATGAAAGTCTTGCTTGAACAAAGAAGGAGTCCTTAAATATACCTGAAGAACTTGAGGGCTATCATTACAGTTGTTTCTCGGACTCCGTTCAGAGATTCACTTTCTCCTGCGCTCGGCTATGAGTTGTTCAACATGAGCCCGTGACCAGGTTCAATCTTTCTGATTTAACAGTCAAACAAGAGGGATCATTCGTGAGGAGGGTAAGATTAACAAATAGGTTTACAGACATAGCCCAGGCGCCCTCAGTGTGTTAATGAACTTACTGGAGCAAAAACTCGTGGAGTAAAGAGCCGAGATACTGGACTGGAGCTTCGTAGGTCTGCAAGTGCCTAGGGAGCAAAAAATATATCTTTTTTAGCGTTGCTGGTATTCCTCCTCGATGTGAAGTGAAAGGTGTTTTATAAAAAATTGACAAAGTAAGTTGATCAGGGTCCTTTGTACTGAATATACTGTTTGGCACATCAGTTCAGAAAACCGCAGCCCGGGATTTCTAAGCTGTCTATGCGTAGATGATCTGGAGTTTCACTCAGCATGCCACAAAGGAACGAAAATATCTTCAAGTTATTTGGCTTTTCCTGGAAAATGCTTATGGGTCAGTACGTTATACGTGTATACATAAAACATTGCTTTTGCATTCCTCCGAAATGTGAGAAACTTCCCAATTCAGCATTTTGGGACAGTAATCATGTGGTTTACCAGCAAAATGGTAATGAGCAGTTGGTGGATACACGAAATGCGCATCAGGATGGTATGCATATTTTCCTCACTTCTGTTTGTGATATATAAGGAATTGGTATTGAGAGGCGTAAAGAGATTCTGAGAGAGAAAGTAAAGACCAGCGGAAACTTAGTTATGTCACCACCGTCTGCTTCTATGGACGATATAACCACTATAGTGAAAATAAGGAAGCAAAACCTTTATTGGTGAACTTAGATTAACTTTTCATGCAATGTCAACTGTACACCAAAGTAAAAATAAATATCTATATGTGTACGGTCACATATATATGTGCACATATAGGTGTATGTGTGTGCATGTATGTGCTTCCCGCGAGTGTGAGTGAGCCCATGCATATAGGCACATGTGCGTGGATGTGCGTGCGCGCATGTGTATGTACATGCGCGCATACGCGAATTCTATGAGCTTTTTTCACTTTCTCCCCTTCGGGATTTTTCCCTTTATTTAGCGGTCATTCTCATAGCTCTTTTGTTTGTCTTAATAACGGTCATCTTCATAGTAATTTCCCTTTGTTTAACGGTCATTTTCATAGCATATTTTGTTTGACTTAATAACTGATGAGATGCCGGAGCAGTTTTTCGCCCCGACATCCGAAACTCGGAGTTTTATTATGGCAACCGAATAATTGTCACATTATATTACCGATAAATTCCTCTATGTACATAATATCGATGTCTCATTCCTTCTTTTGTTGCCATGCTATTATATATATATATATATAATTTATTTATTTTTTTTTTTGCAGACACGCGCAGTTGTACAGTTGATTGATATGTTTGTGCAATATTGTCCGAATGTTAAGATACTTTTTAGATTATACAGACCGGAATAAATATCTTAGAAAACGCCCCAAAATCACGTTTTCAAGCAAGATGAAAATCACCTGTGCTATCATTTTCTATACACGTTTGCCATAAAATCGTTTACAACTTAGATTTAATCAATAGGACAGCATGCCAGTACATGAAGCTCAACAAGTAAAAATCCCGCACCGAAAATTTACCTCCGCTATTTACAACGAAATATTGATCCTTATTGAAAATGCAGTACTCTTCATGTTTATCAAAGATTCCATACAACTTTATTTGGTAGCTGCCAAAACCATTGTCACTTGTGCTCAGATATTTTCATTTTTATGAATTCCCTCTTATCCCAGGAAAATATGCCAGAATTATGTTTCCTAGCATCATCAACATGTACGAAAGATAGTACTTAAAGGTTGCCATAGCTGGACAGTCAAGTCTATGTTCTGTCTTTCTCTGTTGCAAGTTCAGGTACTGCTCTAAGAAGATATTTTCATCATGCTCGTAGAAGAGGAAATGTTGCCTATCGCAGAGTTCTTGGTGAATGAAACTTTTGTTAGAATTGCTGCTTTACGTGTTGCGTAATAATTTAAAATCACAAATAAAATTCATAAAGTAAAATATAAAGAGTATTTTAGTAACAAATTAATATTACCAATAGATGCATTCTCTAAAAAATAACAGAAACCCGAAAAAAATTATCAAGTAAAAAAAAAATATATATGCAAATATTAAAACAAATCAGTAACAAATAAATAAATAAATAAATAAATATGTTTATCACTCGTGCAACGCCGGGTACCTCAACTAGTGCGTTTATGTGGGTGTACGTATTATGATGAAAATATATAAAGTCTGTCTCGAAATAACGTGTTTTTCTTTAATTCGAACTGAAGTATGCAACAAAATTTCTTGCTATTCTGTCAGTTTATATTTTTCAGAAATCATAATCACATATTTTTTTATGAAGTTTTAGGACAGATTCATGTAGAAAAAAAAATCAATAGGATAAATAAATAAGTACTGAGTGAAGAAGAAGAAGAAGAGAGAGAAAGAGAGATAAATAGTCACGCGTTTACGAAACACTTGGCTTTGCGGCTGTTTAGTGGGAGGGTAAGGATAGCAAATTGATACAATGAGACCAAATCCCACTGCATTGTTATCTCGTGTTCAGCGTTCAATACTAGTCGGATTCCAATTTATGCAACCTTCTCGAGGGTCGGTAAAATAAAGCGTCAGAAATAGTCTAATTTTAAAACCTTTCGTCTTTATTATGTATGTGTAACATAGCTACACATTCATACTATGAAATATCTGTCACTGGTGTGTATAATAAGATGACGAAAATGACCATGACAGTACCAGACTACATGCACTGGCTCCGGAACTAAATTTGGTTAGGAGATGCAAACCCAGGTCCCAAACTTTTTTTGTTCACTAACAAGGTCTTTTTTTAATTTATCTTTGTTCATTGAAAAGAAACCTAACTTCAAGCTACTTTTTACATGCGGTTTTCTAAACCCGAGGAAAGTAAATAGGGCTGCACATTTTGATACCTCATCTCCAACAAAAAAAGGATTTAGAAGATGCAATTGCACCCCCTGCAACCTTACTCCCAGGACAGTGGCTACATGTTATGAGTAATTAAGCTTCATCTCACTATGTTCTGTTTAAAATATCCTGCTGAACTGGATTTGTATTTTATCTGTTCGAAGGGAGAAAAATTAGGATTTCTTTTACCTTCACGTAAAGTTGCGAATTTCTATAAAATACTTAAAATTTCATTGAATCGGTTGGCAGTAAATTGGCTCATGAAAGCAAAATGAAAAGAAAACTCAAAATTAAATTCTATGTTGACATACATTAGTCTCCAAAAACAACTAATTCCCTTGGGCTTCCCTAAACCGAGCCTCAGATTCTTAGAAAGTGGTAGTAGATATTACTGCAGTCTTATTCACATACATTATGAAATGCGATAAGATTTTAGGTCCCGTGTTCAACTCTTCTCGTGATGGGGAGAACTCTTGCACCATCTATTTCAGTGGAGATGGATAATACCATATAAAAGACTAAAATATTAACAGTTGATTCAAATGACCTAATAACTAACTTAAGAATTTACTAATATGCAGTAGCCAATTCAGATGTATTCATTTCTTTTGATATAGTTAAATTTGATTATACAACAAATATCTCCTTGGGATCGACATTGTTTATATTTTCATTCGCAGTTTAGCTAATGTTGCAATATTTGGTAATTTCACAACAGCAACACTAAACCGTCTACGCAGATAAGCCGCTTTCCTGGTAACACATTACAGTTAATTATATATAACGTGGCAGCTGTGACAAAATGCCGGTAAGCAACAAAAGGACCGTTGTGGCTTTCGTGTCAAAACTCCCTTGTAAGCTTCGATTTCGAATTTTATAATAGATGTTTTAATTGCGCTTAGAAACTTGCCTCACATCAGACATTTCAAAAGCATTCTGTCACCTCTCTGTCACTCCCATTGAGCGACAATTCTCATACAAATCTGGGTCGAAATACAAATAACAAACTAACACCAATGAATATGTTCACTTAAGAAATATCGTTGTCTTAATCTGCCATCTGCAAATTTCAACATTTTGTTTCTTTTTTTTATCACTACTGATAGAAGCTGATATATATGTATGTAGAGAATTTTTTTTTCAGAGGCTGTGAAGATTTTAGAACATTTATAAATAGGTCTTACAGCTGTTTCTAGGATATTTACTATATCCCTCCATCGGAGATGGTGTGAGAAAATGGTTAAACAATACTTAATAGACATAAATTACGAAATAGAGAGTGAAATGGAGGAATGAAAATAGATGTGAGATATGCAGAGATACTGCATTTGTAGATACATTATTTAGGCAAAATGGTATACGTATAAGATTCCAATTTCTTGTGAGTAAAATCCTATAGTATCTAAAATAAGTCATTCCAAGTATAGTTTCTACAGAATGCTATTGAATCAAGGGTTTTATATTCATTTATATGTATATATATAAAAATATATATGTGTATATATACTTGTATATATATGTGTATATATATATATATATCAGTATTTGCCCCATTGCTGTTTGATAATCAGTGTTGGTGTGTTTACGTCTCCGTAACTTAACTGTTCTACAAAAGAGATCGATAGAATAAGTACTAAGTTTACGAAATAAGTCCGGGGGGGGGGCGATTTCTACGCCTAGAAACCCTTCAACGCGGTGCTCCAACATGGACGCCTCAAAATGACTGAAACAAAAGAACATCTCAAGGTTATATACATGAAATGAAAATATGTCCTTGTTAGATTAAAAAGATAAAATGTTAAGATTTATGGAAAAAAACATACTTTATAATATTCAGTTGTGTATCTTTATATTCCATGTTCATTTCTCATTATGGTCAATTTTGCAATAAAGAACATACTAATGAAACAGTACTTACTAATCGGCCCTCTGCTAAAAATTCGCGCCATCACGCTTGTATTACACATCACAATTGCGGTTAGATTAAGTATTTCTTTTCCTCTCTCACTAGTTTTGAAGTGAAAATATTTACTGTACGGGATATTACAGAAAATACAGCTTTAAGTTGTAAGGAAGCATTACTTGATATAAGGGAGTGGTGATTACTTTAAAAAAGAAACGAGAAGCAACTGGGCTTAGCCACGTATAAATTGACTATAGTAATTAAGTCACAAACTAAAAAAAAATAAAAAGGAATGGAGACATTATGAGAAAAAAAGTAAAGCAAAGGGAGATAAGAAATGTGAGGAAAAGCAACGAAAGTCATTGATTTGCAAATAAGGTATAGCACTAAAAAAGAAAGAAAAATCTTTCACATTGGTTGGCACTGAAAATTTCGTGAGGGGAAAAATGAAGTACTATGAATATTAATTTGGTTCACGTAATGACAACAGTAAAAACAGTTTATCTCTTCACCAGAAAATAGAATAAAGTCACGTTATGGGAAATGGAAACATTCTCCGAAGATAGAACTATCGAGAATATTTAAAAAAATGAAAGAAAAAATATAGAAATGAGCAATAACGTACTCCTCGGATACATTATTTTCTTGCAAAGAGAAATCCAAATATGGTGATGGTAATATCTCGATTAATCAAATATGGGCACTGTCACGTCACGCCTATGCTTACAGGCTTATAATCACGTATATATGCAATATCCTCATTGAATTGATCAGAAATACACGCTCTTATTTTTTTGGAATACTTAGTCGTTGGAGAGTCAAATATATGAAGTAACATACTAATCATTGTCGTATATAGCACTAGGGAACAATTGTGAACATAATTTCCGTTGAGTTCAATTTTTCACTTGCTTTAGACGAAAACTGGCATGCTGATTTCAAAACTGCAGCCAGTTTTCTTCTATCACGTCAACTTTTTTTTTCTAAGGATTAATTCTCTGAATAAGCACAATTGTATTATTTGTCCGTGAGTAATAGACCTGGTCAACTGATTTCTTTTATTATTTTATTGATAGGAAGTGAAAAACACAGCAGCCAATTCTCAGTTTCAAATCTCGCTCTAAAAAATAAGTCACGATTATTGACCAATCATTTGCCTCAGCTGGTCTTCAACCCTTCTGAGAACAAAGTTCCTGTTTCAAGATGAATGCTGGGAGCTGACTTGGTGCTAAGATGTATGACATTAACTGAATGAGGTCAAGATATGGTAGTGATTAGTACTATACTGCAGATGATTCGAAGTTAAAAGCCAAGAAAACAGATCTGTGCAGTGAAGGTAAGATGGCCGTTCATTCACTTTAAAAGTGAATGTACTGTTGGTTTGAAGTGTGGAGGGATTCCGTCCTGGGGTTTGATGCCTAAATTTCTACCCTCCGCTTTTTTCTAATGGAGTATTTGTGTGAACGTATCTGTTCATTTTTGGATGCATATCCATTCACATTTATGTGGAATAGTCAGTTATCTGGGATAGTTGCTACAGGACTCTGTAGCCGCACTATATATGTGATTACTATTGTATTTTGCAAATAATTCTGTATGTAAGGGGTTAGCAAACTTTATTTAAGCATTTGTTTGTTTTTCTTAGCTTGTGATAGTTCAACATAGTTTTTATTACCGACCTTATTTCCTTTCTTTCAGATCATGTTTTCTTCTGCTTCTTCTCATCGTAAGTGCTTCAACAGCCCTGATTCCTTTTGCAATATCTATGGCAGTTTCACAATTCACATTTAAAGAGCAAGCATCCACGCATTCGTGAAGCCAAGCTACTCTACATATTTTAAAGTAAAAGTTGATCAAGACAAGTCTTGAGCCCATCCCCCCCATCCACAAGGTGTGCGAACAGTGTTTCGAGTGTTTAGAGATGTGGACCAAAGGAACATATGATAAGTTGGCATTTCGTATGCCTATGATTTGGCGAGGTCATTGCACAGGCTTTTAGATTCATTTAGTGAAAACTTCAGGATATAAGAAGAGAAGCAAATGTAAAATCGAGTACCCTAGTCTACTATCAAATATACATCCAGTTGTTCATTCAGCTGAAATTCCTTTGCCATTTTTCTTCCAGCATTCCTCTTTTGAAGAGGTGAATCAGGATGAAAAAGTCGGTGACAACAGTGATGCAGATAATAAAATTGAAGACGAATCACTTTGTAAGGGGTTTGATCAACACGATTTGGCATGAGATTTGGGACGATCTAAAAGGCTTCAGAGCTCCCAGCATCAATCTGAAAAAGGAAAACTTACTTGAAAAAGGAGCAAATATATCCTACTTTCGATCCAGAGAAAGTATATTTCTGCAGTACTTTCGCAGCTGTTTATTGAAGGCTCAAAGCGGAGATGAAAACGTGTCACCTCCTACAATGGCAATTTATATTCTGTAGTCCCAATTTGGCATTTAGTTTGTCTTCATGAAGGATATGAAGACATAAAGAGAACCATTGAGTTCTGATATCACAAACACAATTGGATCATCGGCGTTGACCTGAAAATGGCATGCTCCTTTCTTGGTTATCATTGCAGGTATAGCAAATATCCCTGTTTTCTGTGCATATGGAACAGCAGAGCTTTAAAGAAGCATTAAGTGGAGAGGAATTGGATTTCTAAGATCTGACCTGGTGATCCCAACATTCTAAATGGTCCACTTGTTGACATAATGAAAATTATATTCCTACCTCTGCACATGAAAATCATGAAGGAACGGTATCGGAGTAGATGGAATGTAAATATGGCTATTGCTGGAGCCCAGAAATTGCCCAGACTGAACACTAAAAAAATCTATTAGCGTAATTTTTTTTACCTCAGCTACTTGAACATTAATTGACTCATAGTAACTCAACGAAAATTTCTTCACAGTCCAGTTATTTATTGAATAGATATATGATAGAGTGGATGCAATTGCTTAAATCACTGGATATGGCTGCTTATAAATCGCAAGTTTTTCGTGAAAATGTCCATGAAAGCCAGTTTGCGTCTTCTAAAGAGAAGCTCGTGATAAAGTTACTAGCAAAAGATCTGCCAAAAATAATATATATTTTATGGGCACTTCCTGTCAACACGGATGTAGAATACGTCAAGAGAAACGATGAAGGTGGCGCTTTTGTTTGGTTGTAAATGCAAAACGCAAGATATTACAATATCTATATTGGTTCCTTAAAGACACTTTTTATAGCGGTACAGTAGATTAAATCGAGTTCAGAATTTACTGCTACTTTATATTAATCACCCGGGAAGGATGAAAGGCAAAACTTGGTGGGATTTGAAGTCAGAACCTAAAAAGTATACATCTCAATATAGATTTCAAATTTTGGCACAAGGCCTGCAAGTTCGAGGGAGGGCTAAGTCGATTATGTCGATCTCAGTGCTCTGCTCAACGGGTACTTATTTTATCGTTTCTGAAAGGATGAAAGGCAAAGTCAACCCTCGGTGTCATTTGCCAGCTTGCCGCCTTGGCACACATCTAAATATTGCAAGTCATTTAGCTTTTATTTCACAGATTCAGCTAACTCACTATCTTTTATATTGGTTACTGGTGGTTGAAAAGAACAGCCGACGACATGACTCGTTATATATAATTTCACCCCTTTCGGTTTTGTGCTCACATTCCACCATGTCTAAATTTGCCCTAAACATTCATCAACTCCACTTCCGATATCACCTGGATGAAAAAATATTATTCATGATATTGGAGTCGTTTTTATAATCAGTTATGATTCGCTTTGCCAAAATGTGTGGTACTCTGTTAAAAATTATATTTATTCCACTTGTCCAGGACTATTTCGCTTTTTTGAAACTGATAGCAGTTTTAGAATACTTTGAGGAAACTGATGTAAAAATGAAGTAAGCTTATTTTTCTAAAGTAAAGTTTAGTTCCTCTGCACTAGAGGCTAAAATTACGAAATTACACATTTTTGGCCGAAGGTATTTATTTTTCGTTTCAAGTTAATTCTATACAAAGCCCTATATGTCACAATCACATTGTGAAAGAATTGGAGAATAGAATTGAAAGGTAATCGGCTAATAATAAAAACAGATATCTAAAGCAAGCATAAAGCCTGCAGCAATGTATAACGAAAGATAACGTTCCCCATATCAAATTCCTGAAACAGTCATCGTATCAACTTATTTGCTGAGCAAGGTTGTAAAGTGGATAAGCTTTTTCCTACTATTGTTTCTTATGAAATCTTGCAAAGCATTTTCCCAAGTGTTCATGAGATTTGAAAACATGATTAACTACTCGTTACGTCTAAAAGAGATTTTATGAAACTGTGAAAATGATATTGGAAAAATTAAAATACTTCTAGCACAATTCGATATGTGAAAAGTTAAAAGTTATTTGCGTAGTTCAGGGCCAACTAATCGGTTGTATTGTAATTTCACAGTGAGCTGTGAAATCTTGCATTCATTAAATTCAACTCTTCTCTTATAAATAACTGCATTTTTTCTTTCCAGGAAACTGATATCGGAAAGATTCCTAACTTAAGATGTGTCTTGGGTTCATCCCTTTGAACCAGACATAAAAAGATAATCCATGGAGTGGAAAAACTCCTCCCCACTCGTCCCAAAGAAGGCCAAAGTATTTCCAACTGCAGAGAAAATGATGGCCTAAGTTTTTGGGTATGTAAAGCATAGTGTTTATTGAACATCTTCAAATAAGCCACAACATTAATGGTGAATATTATGCCAACTTGCTGAGGCAGTTACGAAAGGTTATCAACATCAAATGCTCAGGAAAACTAACGAAAGGAGTCTTGTTTCATCAGGACAGTGTTCCAGTACACAAGTTTTTTGTTTCAATGGCTGTTGAGAGTGACTGTGGCTTTGAACTGGCTGATCAGCCAACTTGATTATCATCTGTTCTCTAACACGAAAATACACTTGGCCTGGAACCAGTGTCTGTGATGATACCATCATATGTGTACTGTTGATTCTTTTCGCCAACAAAATGAAAGCTTCTTCAATAATAGGTTCCAAGCACTGTAACACCGATGTGTTGACCGCAGTGGGGAGGGAGATACTATGTTGAAAAATAAACCTCATATGGTCACATCTCATGAGAGTAATTTGGTTAGCCTATGAACCTTTCAGGTCACCCTCGTAATCGATTTACCTCCTTCCTCGGAAGTGCTGGTCTTGTCACAAAATTTAAAGCTGGTATTAGGGACTCACTTTGTTCATGCACTACCGGGAGAGAACAAATAAAACAGTAGCAGTGCTAAGTTGTGATAAAGAGCAAACGAACTTTCGGTAAGTTCAAGTATGTTTGGGACATATCTTACCTTCTAAAGGCGAATTCACGACAGTTTATCTAATGTTAGTTTATTTCTCATCACTATTTAGCACTACTGTTTTTGCTCTGACAAGGCAGTCCAAAAGCGCAAGTGATTCACTAATATGGATTTCATACTTTGACGCAAGGCTAACAATTTCGGGGGAGGGGCTGACTCGATTACATCGATTACATCGATCTCAGTACTCAACAGGTATTTATTTTATCACTCCCCGAAAGGATGAAATGCAAACACAACCTCGGTGGGATTTGAACTCAGAACCTAAGGAAAGGCAAAATGCGTGACAGCATTTGGCCCGGCATGTTAACGATTCTGATACATCACCGCCTTACATTGAATCACTAATATTGAGTGCTTTAAGATAAAGCTATGGCTTTATAATCAATCCAGCGGTATCTCTCTGCGGTATCTCATGCTGAGGAGGGCTAAAGAGACAGAAATGCATCTATGTGTCCGCTAGGGGAAGACACTGATCAGATAAGGTGTTTTACACCTTTTACCATAAACGAGATTTTTTCTCCACGTTAAACTGCTGGGAATTTGCCTTGTAGAAGTTAAAATACAGTGATCCCTCGCTACTTCGCGGTTCAACTATCGCGTATTCACGATTTCGCGGATTTAAAAAATATATATATATATATGAACGGCTAAAAGTTTTCATTAAATCCATTAAAATATTAATAATAAATATTACTTCCTAGTCTAGGAACAACAAAACAAGCGTAAAATAGCAAAAAGCATATACAGGGGTATTTGAACTTAAGACGGGTTGTGATTGGTGCAATGGAGAGTGACGACGAATCACAGCTTTCTATTTTGTAAACTGGCCTGTGTAACAGTAACAATCATTATTTTTAAAATTCTAAAGTGTTATTGCTTAACAGTTGTCCTTGTTATTAATAGACTACTGTATGTATGTATGCACACGCACACAAAATTCCAACATTTGTCGTACATAACGTTTTGTTTTTTTTTCCAGCATATTCTCGTGTATTTGTTGTGTGTATATGTTGCCTTGTCCTGCGATACCATAAATTCACTGTCTGACGATTCACTCTTCTAATTTTTTGCTTGTTACAATTTTCAATAAATCTCTCTCACCGACCCTGTCATCAATGAGTCCAAATGGTAGATTGTATGCAAATGTTTATATATATATATATGTAACATGTCGCTTTGAGGCCCTAGATGCTCTTTATTAAACGGATCATTGTCCACTCGGGCGGAGTTAGTGCTATTGCTCCTCATATTTAATGTTAAAAGGAAGTAAATTTTTGCATTTATGTGGAATGACTGGATTGCCGGGTAAAACAAATATAATACACTAAGCTACGCAATTATATAGTTATTACCCTTTGAAGTGTTGGAACACCTACACACTCCTCCACATATGCAAGGAAATGAAAGGAAATAAGACTCATAACGAACGAAATTATACATTTACGTGGAATATTTCGGCGTGATTTGTAGACATTGATTAGTACTAAAAGAAGCAATTATAACTATACTATATAATGACTGTGTGATATTTGAATAACATACTTGGAAAAATGACAAAACTAATAACGATAAAAACGATTTTCATTTAGCAATATTAAGAGGAAAAATAAACAAAAAATACTTTGAATATAATATATACGATTAATGCTTTAAAAGGGAAATGTTTGGTTGTAATAATAAATGAGAAAATCATTTAGCTTAATGATGCTATGGAACCATTTAGCGTAATGATTCTCTGCTAAAATTCATTACAAACGTGTATGTACTTTGATCTTTTGAGTATATATTCAATCATTATTTACGCCGCCGAGAGCTCTTGCCTTTGGAATGATATAAATAAATAACAATCATCTAATATTCAAAGTTAATTTGTAATAAATAAAAATCCAATATGATTAACATCCCATTATATCAACATCGGATTATGCTTTCATGAGATATAATTTATAGATCTGCTGATATATATATATATATATATATATATACACCTTTATTGTTAACGTTTGCTAGGTATGAATTATATAGATTTTCATGGATCATTTGAGTCACCTGCGGTTTTTATTACAACATTCACAAACTATATCTACTCTAACAATAATATTCCTACCGAATAATATGGATATAAAAATAACAAGAAATAATAAGAAAAATCGCTTAGACATATGTGAAAATAAGAGAAAACCTTAGCTAACAAATGAAATTTGAAAAATGATTTGTAAAGAGTTACACAGCATTTAAGCAGTAAAAAAGTTCTCATGAAATATATATTCTATAGAAGCATGTTCGAAGCTGATAACCCATTTGAAAAAGGATTTCTTCTATACGGGAAACATCGGCTATTGATACAATTGTACTTATCTTCTATAAATTGGTATAAATTTCAAAATATAACAACAGCAAAACACTCAAATAAAAACAAAGTACGGGTGACTTTTCTTTTTTTTTTTTGCGATCGTATGCATTGTTTACACTTACATTGTGTATCTGACAAACCAAATTTCGATTCTGTATTTACGCTATTTCCAAGATATAAAACTAATTTTATATATTCGATCCTATCTTATATCCCCACCATGTGCGCGTACACGAAAGTACCTGTGTACTCGCAGACACGTACATATATAGGATTAGTGGGGGAAAAACTCAGGATATATAAAGAAATCAATACATATAAGTACACACACACACACACACACACACACATATATATATATATATATATATATATATATACACACACACATAAGTATATATACACACATACATATATATATATATGAAACATCATATATATATATTATATGTAATATATAATAATACAACATGATATACTATATACATTTAATTAACAAAAAGGTTACAATATTTTCTGTCGATTTATACATACATAGATATATGCATACACACGCGTGTGTGCATACACGCCTACACACGCGTTTACGCGCGCATGCACAGATGCCTTTGTGTGAAAGTATTTCAATATATATAAGTTTGTGTATATGAATGTATTTCGTTAGTATTTCCTACATCAACATAAAGTTTGCAATTCATGCCGAAGTCATATACATGAATATATTTCATATTTCAATACAGGCCTTTAATTTTATGACACAGTTTTCCATCTCTCTACATATTTTGTTAAAGTGGTAATCCATTTGAAGAAATTAAAATAAGAAAATGAACCCCGAAGCAGTTATCTGTATGAGTACGCGGTAAAACTAATGCTTTACACTTATATGTCTTCTACACAGATATAACATTTGGTTTGTCAAACACTCATAGAAGGTTTAGTTTTTGTTGAAGCTCATATCATATAACATAGGATGATTGAAGTCAAAACAAGAGGATTAATGGATAATCTTAACTCTCACAATATAGCAACATTTCTCATGGCACCAGTAGACATAATGAAAAAGACCCGGAGGATAGCGAGGGAGATGCGTTGGAACTGCCACTCTGACTCGCGACACACACACACACAGACACACACACACACACACGCGCGCGCGCACGCACGCACGCACACGTGCACTTGCGGACAGCAATCTCTGACCCGATAGCGCTGAGCACGGGTATGGTCCGGGGAGCCAAAATGCCGGAGCTTTCAACTGCCACAAGGTCGACCGTAAACTTGTCGGAGTGCGACTGATTGCAGGTTTCATGTTCTCGTTGAACTTTGCGAATTCTTTATATATAAAAGTAAGGTTGTGTGTCTGTCTCCTACGATTTAGATTCCTAACTACTCCCACATTTTGCGGTGCAGTTTAACCAAAACCGGGTATCTTATAGTCATGATTCATATCGAGCCCTTCTGGGTATTAGCGCGCGTCTATGATGAGTCTACGATTAAAAAAAAAATTACCATCATTTTTTTCCATTTTAATGCATTTTATTCGCTATTATATAAGGGAAGTAACTCTCTAAAAATGTCTACGATGAGTCAACGATTTAAAAAAAAATTTACCATAATTTTTTTTCCATTTTTAATGCATTTTTTGCTATTTTTTGGCTATAACTATCTAAAAATGCTTATATAGTTATTTCCCTTACAAACCCGAGCAACGCCGGGCGATACTGCTAGTAAATATATATATTTACTGTTCCATATATTGCTTTCGCAAATACTCGATCATACAGTCTGTATCAACAGATTGTGCAGGAGTGAGTCGAACATCTATGAGAAATATCTGGAAATTGCCGAGGCATTGGCTTTGGTTGCTGAAGGATTGAAGTTTTTGGGGACGACGAAGAAAGTGATATTTGCCGTGACCTTTAGTCCATCAGTGCCCTTCAGTCTCAAGAATGCCACCGAATTAATGAATGATCAAGCGCAAAAATGACACTCGCATGCGCATGCGCGCACACGTATAAAATGATACTCTTTTACTCTTTTACTTGTTCCAATCATTTGAATGCGGCCATGCTGGAGCACCACCTTTAGTCGAAAAAATAGGCCCCAGGACTTATTCTTTGTAAGCCTAGTACTTATTCTATCGGCGTCTTTTGTCGAACCGCTAAGTTACGGGGACGTAAACACACCAGCATCGGTTGCCAAGCGATGTTGGGGGACAAACACAGACACACAAACATCATACACACACATATATATATATACACATATACGACGGGCTTCTTTCAGTTTCCGTCTACCAAATCCACTCACAAGGTTTTGGTCGGCCCGAGGCTATAGTAGAAGACACTTGCCCAAGGTGCCACGCAGTGGGACTGAGCCCGGAACCATATGGTTGTAAGCAAGCTACTTACCACACAGCCACAAAAATATTACTTTATATATTGCATATATTTTTAGAAAGTATTATGTTTCTTTTTTAGTCATGGACTCTATAACTAAATTGTTGATTACAAACAAGAGTTCATCAGAATTCAGTAGAGCACTTTATACTTGGTTTTATAGTTGTGCATGGTGAACAAGCATCATTCTGTTATTACGTCAGTTATTATTATACCAATGAATCAATGAAATGTGGGCGTCTCGTGGCGTATTTGAAGGCTAAACATAGCATTCATGTAAATTTAAAGGGGAAATATTATAAATCAGTAAAAGAGAATTTTGAAAATAGATCAATAATCGAATCATTGTTCTTTGTACAAACTGCAAATATTGTATGTTTAAAGAGAGATAAAATGTATCTCTGCTGAGAGGAAAAGCTTGCAAAAAAAGATTCAAGCTATTTATGGGAGTTTTGTTAAGACAACCATGTACACTCGGTGAACATAAGCCTGGAAAAGGGTGACATCGATGTGAAAGACATGCAGCTGTGGAACTATACACTTTATAGCAGAGTAGATGAGATTGGCAGAGGTGCCGAAGCACAATATAAATGAATCTATAGTGTATGTGTGAGAAAGAGGGATGAGAGAGAATGCGGTTCGGAGAGAAAGAAGGAAAGAGAGAAAGATACACTCACACACACACACACACACACACACACAAACACACACATATATAGAGAGAGTTAAGCCCTGTTATGAGCATATATCAGATATAGCGAATATGAAAAAGTTTCTTTGAAATGTTGTTCTGCGTGTAATTATAAAAGACCACTGCTGCTTTAGTCTTTTTAATACAATTAAAAACTATTTAAATGGATATAGAATATTAAGAGGAAATATTGTATCTTGTACAGCAAATGGCATCTCTACTCTGACTGATAAGAAAAAAATGGGTGTTTAAAATTAATGAAGAATAAGAATTCAGAAATGTTCCTCGTGTTCTGTAGTATTC
>NC_043000.1:52022338-52049838 GCF_006345805.1 Octopus sinensis
GGTCTAGAATGACCATGAGAGTGGGTCTAGAAAATTACCCTCCGAGGCACAAGTCCGGGCAGGGTTGCTTACAGAGAAGCAGCAGTCACCCATGCATACTAGCCTTACCTCTTCAAGCCACCGATGATATCTAAGATAAAGGTAAAAGCTGTTACGCATTGACACAAAATTTGTTACAAAAGCTGTTACAAAGTGACGTCATTTCTACAACTGAGTGAACTGGAGAAACGTAAAATTAAGTGTCTTGCTCATGAACACAATACACAGCCCGGTCCGGGAATAAAACTCACTGCCTCATGATAGCGAGCCCGACGCTCTAAACACTGTGTCATGCACCTTCACATATAGCATGAATATACACATATATTAGCCTCTTTCTTCCGACCATTTCTTCATGGTCAATAGTTAGCCCCCCCCCCACATTTATTCACCCTCTTCGTTCTTTTTCGTTCGATCTCCGTTTTTTCCACTCTCAGTCCTTTCTGCTGAAAAGCGTAGGATCGAAACGTCAAAGACTTTTCGATTCTTCTCGAATGTTAATCTAATACACCTGCTTGTTGTTCCTTCATTTGTCTTCGTCTTTTGCTTTCTGTAAGTTTGAACTATATATATATATATATATATATATATATATATATATAATGAAAATATATATATATATAATCAAAATAAGCAACAAGGATATCCAGAGTACGATCGTTTCATGCAAATCCATTTAATTGAACAATGCAATCATTACATCAATTTAAAATGCAGAGCAATCCTCAGCTGCACGAAGACATAGAATTTAATTAAATTAGAACAGATGGAAATAGTATAATTATACCTAAAATCTCTAAGAAGTTAAGGAGATAGACAAAGAACGTGCTATCCCCTCTCCAGCATACAAACATGCATACATACATATATATATATATATACATATATCAAAAGCTCCTTCCCTAGTCATTAGCTGATGGTGCTCGTATATATCCTCCCACCGCATCCCGGGATGAGAAGTTGGTCAGTCGCAGGATTATTCGTCCTCATTTTTGTCAGCTACGTGGACTGATGTGAAAAAATTGTTTCTCTCAAAAATGCAACACATCACCCGACCAGAAATTGAAATTGCAATTTTACGACAATGAGTGCTACGCTTTAACCGCTAAGCCACATGTCTTGCGTCGCCGTCCGCCCTCTCCCACATACATGTATATATATATATGACGGTCTTGTGTACAGTTTTAGTCAACCAAATTTCGAGCCACATAATATTAGTCAATCTCCGTCGTTAGTAGCTAACATTAGTTCAAGGTGCCGCCCAATACAAATGCACACACACACACATTGTATTTGTAGCAGACTCCCGCATAATTTTAGTCTACCAAATTTAGTCAAACTGAAGCTTTGGTAGATGACATTGGTTTAGGCTACTGTACCATGCAAATATATACACGCTTGGTGCACGCACGCACACACACAACACACACATATACATAGTGACACATACACACACACGCACGCACTCACATAGCGACACACACAATCATACGGATATTTTCCCCGGTAACCGAATTTACCTGATGTACGAAGCTGAAAATCCAACAGATGTCGGAATGATTATACATTTTGAAAATATCATCGACATCTGAATGAATAGACAATCAGTCGTCTCTCTTTATCCAGAAGAAATGATTTTAATCAAGATAGAAAAGACACATTTAGAACATTCAGATAATACTCGAATTAAAATAAAAAGTAATTGTTGAAAATAAAATTATACTCCGTAATCCTTCAGCTCGGATAGGAAAATTAATCAATTGTAATCTAAAGATACTTATATTTCTAATTAGTACAGTGTTTCGTGTTTAACATGAAGCTACACAGTTTAATAGTTTGAATCGTCAGGGCATGGGTTCGATTCTTTGAAATGGGCAGCGCGTTATCTTCTACAGCAACGAATCTCATTTCACGATGCGCTAGTACATTAAGGTGGCGAGCTGGCAGAAATGTTAGCTTACCAGGCGAAATGTTTAGCGGTATTTCGTCTGCCGTTACGTTCTGAGTTCAAATTCCGCCGCGGTCGACATTGCCTTTCATCCTTTCGGGGTCGATAAATTAAGTACCAGTTACGCACTGGGGTCGATATAATTGACTTAATCCGTTTTTGTCAGCAGTCACAAGTCTATCCAAAAAGGGTGAAATGAGTTCGCTGTGGGATTGAACCCGGAATCAAGTAGAGGGGAAGCCGCCTTCTTACCATACAGCAACTCTTGTACTTATGCATGGTTATCTTTCAGGTGTGACTGGCGCTTATTTTCGACTGAATATACTAGAGCATCTTTTTTTCCTTCTTTTCTACTCTAGGCACAAGGCCCAAGATTTTGGGGGATGGGACCAGTCGATTAGATCGGACCCAGTACGTAACTGTTACTTAATTTATCTACCCCGAAAGAATGAAAGGCAAAGTCGACCGTAGAGAAATTTGAGCTCCGAACATAAAGACAGACGAAATACCTATTTCTTCATTACCCACAAGGGGATAAACACAGAGGAGACAAATAAGGAGAGATGGGTCTTCTATCGAATGTTAAACGTCGGAAACTGGCTTGGTAAAAGGGAAAAGGCTCAACCACAACCGAGAATGGAACTTCATGGGGAAAATGATTCTTCTCTCTATCTGGTATGATTGAAAGGAGTAATTCACTTTAAATTATTACCACCTAATGCAACAATCAATGCTCAAGTCTACTGTCAGCAATTAGAGCATTTGAACCAAGCTTTGAAGATTTAGTGAATCGAAAAGGAGTGATGTTTCATCGGGACAATGTGCGACCCCACACTGCAAAGATCACATCACAGAAGATCGAAGAGCTTGGTTGGGAAAAAAATTCCTCATCCACTTATTCTTCCTATCTTGCTCCTTCAGACTATCATTTGTTTCGTAGCTTACAGAATCATTTGGGGGACATAACTTTCGTAAGCCAGGAGGAGGTAGAAACTGACATTTCAGAGTTCTTCGCTTTGAAACCAAAAGAGTTTTACATTGATAAGTTTAAAAAGTTTGTAAATAGATGGAAGGAAGTCATAGATAGTCCGGGCAAGTACATTGATGATTAAATTTCTATTTAATATAACATTTGATCATTTGTTTTCTTTATTTAAAATTCGGACAGCACTTATGGGATGAACTGATATATGTATATATGTGAGTACGTATATGTGTGGGTGTGTGTGTGTGTGTGTGTGCGTTAGAATATAATTTATAAATATTGATATCAAATTTTGGTAAAAGTCTAGCAATTTCGGGAGTGGGTTTATGACGATTACATTGACCATAGTAATCAGCTGATATTTATTTTATCGATGCCGATAGGTTGAAAGGTAAAGTTGACTTTCGGGAAATTTGAACTCAGAACACGTGAGAAACAATTTTGCTAACAATTTTGCCCGGCGCGCTAACGATTCTGTCAACTTGTAGCCTTACATTATGTAAGTAATACAATCATTTTATAAAGGCTTGAAATTTCATGCAAAATAGAGCATTCCACAGATGGTATGATTCGAATGCACCCTAGTAATGAATCTAGATTACAGACCAAGCATGGATGGAGCTCCATCAGTGCACACCCATTCCAGCGAGTCCCAGGAAAGCTAGTTTCCCTGAAAGAAGTTTGATACATCTCGAAAAATAGACGCTGCTGTTCTACAACTATCCATAAAGTGACACAACAGTATTTCCTCTTTTGCACAGTTGCCTGAATCAAAACGAGCATATACCAGTAGCTAAGAACACTGAACGATGTCAGTCGTTTCGTCACACTGGTCGAGAATTTGATATTTGATGTCTTCAGACAAGTCGATTTTTCATTTGACTGTATTGTTTGATAGTGAAATTTGGGAATGCTTGTTTGCGCTATCTTTCCCCAGAACTAGTTCTGCTTCACGGAGTGGACTTGGTTTTACAAGAAACTCGCCTATGTTATGGCTCTTCTTGCTCTT
Source organism: Octopus sinensis (assembly GCF_006345805.1). Lineage (NCBI taxonomy): Eukaryota > Metazoa > Mollusca > Cephalopoda > Octopoda > Octopodidae > Octopus > Octopus sinensis. The sequence goes on from NC_043000.1 coordinate 52,026,320, forward strand.
TACATTCAACATGGCGATCTCATAGGAAGCCTCAAAAACCACTGAAGTTTGTTACCGAAATGCCCAACTACTTAGTTTGCTTTAAGGAATGTCCTTTTGTTTCCAAGAATGCCTTGAGCTTGCCTGCGAGAGCAAGAAGTGTCGTTCCAAACGTGAAGGTCGCATTTCATCACTGTTCAAAGTTCTGTAACATATCCCTCACTGGGGGACTTCTGTCTCACCCATTTGAAGGGACACACATCCAAATTGGATATGTTCGTCAATTACTTCCGTTTCTTTGCACTCATTTCAACTTATTTGCTGTGCAGTGGACAACACAAACATGTGAACAAAAGATAAGGGACGGGTAAGGTAATGTCAGGGCTCAAATTAGAACGCTAACCCTAGTTAGAACACTTGGAGTAAAATGTTCTGAGAAAAAAATTAAAACAAAAATATTGGAATAAAACTTAAATTAAAAGGAAAGTTATGCTTAAAATTTGTACAATGAAATATTGTATTTATTTGTACGAAAATATAAAAAAAATTCTTTAAAAACAAAAGATTTTGTATAACTTTTAGTTGTACCTAGTACTTTCTGTAATATTTAAATCGGAATTTTAGTTTAACATTTTATTATATTATAACTTTTTTCTTACAAAATTTTACTATATTTTTAGCATAAATATTTAATATAAAAATTTTTGGTTTTATTGTTACAATTTTTTATTTTTCCAATCTGTATTTTAAATTTTTTTGCGAATTTATTAAATTGAGCATACTAGAACTTATTTCATACTCTTTGTTTTATTTCCTATTTTCAAATATATCATACATTTCATTTTGCTAAAATTTTAAAATATTTTTCAATTTTTTAAATAAAGTTAATATTTCTTAGTAGGTTATGATAATGATTTGATAATGTTTCAGCATGAGTCTTGATTTTAGAGAATCGCATTGTTTCATGCATATAAAAACTGTGGATCAAACTTGTTGAACATCTATTAACTGAAAAATACTTATGTCTTCACACGATAATAATATCTAAGCTTTATACCAGTGACTCTTAACCCGAGTCTTGTAACAAAAAATAAATAAATAAAGGCAAATTCACAATTAGTGAGGGTTTTGAGGGATATGAAGGGGTCACTAAGTACAGTAAAGCGTAAGCGTGCTAACATAATAGAATAAGAAAACTAAAGGTATAAGGGGATACTTTTGCAGTTTTTCGTAAGCTTCTCATTATTTGACCATGCTATTGTTAAGAGAATAACAAATATATTCACAGAATTTCTGAATTTTCTCAAGGGCTCGCGAGCCCCTTGGAAATTACTGACGGCCTCCAGGTTAAAAACCACTATTCTAAACAGTTTAACCATGTTCCTATCATCGTCTCACCATCCAGAAGGCATACACACACACACACAAATGCGCACATACGCGCTCATGCATGTAAATATGTGTGTGTGTGTGTGTATGTACATATAGGGTGTCCATGAATTTCATTCGCAACTGAAAAATTTCAAGAAAAGATGTGAAAAAGAAGGATAATTCAGCAGATCCAAGAGGGCTTCATTGGCTGTACATAGCATATCTCGGCGGTACTATACAGGAAATTGTAGTTGTATCTAAATGTAACTTATGAACAGCCAATGTGTGGGGTGTGTGTGTTTGTTTGTTATCTGTTATCTTTGACTTCTTTGAGCCATGAAACTGCGGACATGTTGCGATACCGTCTTGAATTTTTAGTGGAAAAAAATCAACCCGAGTACTTATTTTTTAAGCCTAGTACTTATTCTATCGGTTTCTTTGTCAAACCACAAATTTATGGGGAGTGAACACAACAACATTGGATTTAAGCGAAACTGGTGGTCGTGGGGGGGGGAAAGAAAGACACACATGCATACATACACACACACATACAACTTACTTCTTCCATTTTCTGTCTACTAAATCTACTCACAAGGGTTATAGCAGAAGACACTCTGCCCAAGGTGCCACGCAGTGGGACTGAACCCGGAAACGTGGTTGGGAAGCAAGCTTCTTTAATTCATGAAATTTGCCATAAAGGCAGTACACAGATGGGACGAACAAGGACAGACAAACACAAAGGGTGAAGAAGTTGCTTTTAGTTAAAAATTAGTGTTCGTATGAACGATATGATTACGGATGTAATTAAAAAAATTATTTACATAAATATTGTTGCAAAAAGCAACAATTTGCCTCGGAGCGAAAGGAATCTAGCCATCTGGGTGGAACCTTTACTTTCTACCACTGATCCCACTTACTTGGTGCTGGTCACTCTCAACTTGCTTGCTACAAGCTTCCATCCTTTTACAAATCTACTCAGCGACAGATACCTCTTCTCCAGCCTGATCTTACTTATGATGTGGTAACTAAAAAAGTTTACGAACCCCTGGCCGGAGACGAAAGAATCTGCCAATATCCCTCTTACACGCGTCTTCTATACTGTTTCTTTCCGTATGGCTACTACTTAGAAAAAAACAAGCCTTCCTTTTCCTGTTAAGGGAGGAGGTGACACAATCCCGATGATAGACTCAGCCGATAGCTGTACCCTTCCCATCGATGACAACAGTTGTTCTGCGGAAACTATCAGTGCCTTTAATTCCGGACACTCCACAAATACGTGCTAAACGGTTTCCCTGTTCTGCCCGCACCTCGGAGATGTCGGCGAGATGGCACTCCCGTGTTTTAGTTTCTCTCGAACAGGTAACGCCGCACGGAAGCACTGTCACGCCAGGGATTTCTGGTAATTATCCAGATACCCCGGCCCGAACGTTCTCCCGAACAGGTTGATCAACTGATTTTCATCGTAGCCCAGGGTCTCCTACAAGGCGTCTCTGGACATAAAGCCCACTAACCCGCTATAAAAATCCGCGGTGGTACTCCTGCTGCCGGCATTGCCCGCCCGGGAGAGTAGCTGAAGTGCCTGACGGCACTCCAATTGTCAGACTCCCAGCCTAAGTTTCTGTTTCATCCGTGCTCCAATATCCGTTAAGGACGTTAAACGCGGAAGATAGAACCTACTCCCCATCCAGGTAAAACCAGAGGTGCCTCAACCTTAACGCGAGTTTTCACATCTTCAGCCAAGGCATCCCTAACCCACCCTTTAGCGGTTTCTGGCAGCAGACAAAGCGCTTCACAAGCGGCTTTCCTCCCTTCCACAAAAATCGGAAAAGGCGAGAAGGTTTGTAGACTCTCCAACTTGGTCTCTGTAGCAACCATCACATGTATATCGTGTGATCTGAGGTCGTCGAGGAAACAAGCCTGCTGACTCTTCGAACTCAGACGACGCACATTCAAACAATGAAGGTTAGGTAAGGCCATTATATAAAAAGCAAAGATCCTACTTACCCTCTTTTTTAGAAGGTTAACATTACTCTCTTCGAGAGTGCATTTTTTATGTATAATTTCGACCGACATACTCAGTCGAAATTTATTACAGAAGAAAATATAACAAAAAAATCGGTTTTCCACAAGGAAAACCTATAATAATTTTTCGCAAAAATAGTTTATAAACTTTTCGATGATAGTTCAAATCGCGCCCCCGAAGGTGAACGAGACTTAAGTCTAAAATGACTTTAACAAGTTCAATTTTTTCGCAGTATTTTGTTTAAAAATTGCCACAATGGCTACAAAAAGAAATAACAATTTCTGTCACCCGGTATACCGGGCAACAGCACAAAGTTGAACAGTAATAACAATCCAAAAATACAATAACAAGTCCAACAGTAACAAATCCAATATTAAACGATAAAATCCCTTTCGGAGAAATATCAACACTTGACTTCAGTCAACGAACGGAAGCAAGCTTCTTTATTTCATAAAATTAGTCTCAAGGGTTTTACGCAAAAGCATTTGCGGGCTGGACAATATACAAAAATGAGATGAATGAAAACAAATTATCTTTTGCTCTTTTAATTGTTTCAGTCATTTGACTGCGGCCATGCTGGAACTCCGCCTGTAGTCGAGCAAATCGACCCCAGGACTTATTCTTTGTAAGCCTAGTATTTTTGCCGGACCGCTAAGTTACGGGGACGTAAACACACCAGCATCGGTTGTCAAGCGATGTTGGGGGGACAAACACAGACACACACACACATATATATATATACATATATATATATACATATTAATATATACATATACATATATACGACGGGTTACTTGCAATTTCCGTCTACCAAATCCACTCAGAAGGCTTTGGTCGGCTCGAGGCTAGTAGAAGACACTTACCTAAGGTGCCACGCAGTAGGACTGAACCCAGAACCATATGGTTGGTAAGCAAGCTACTTTATTTCATTAAATTTGTCATGAAGACAGTACATAGATTGGGTAGCTTTGTGGGCTGGACAAGACATTAATGAAATGAATGATAATGATACAAGGATGATAAGGATGAGAGAAGACAGAAAGCGCCCGACGACCCTCTGCTTCTCTATAACATTGTTATTTAACAATACATTACATGAGGCAATGAACCTCTTACAATTCGTCTAAAATAGCAACAATATTAATCATTACAAATATATACATATTTCGGCGCTAAGCCTATTCTTCTTCGCCTCCGATCAGCTTGTGAGCTGCCCATAGGCACTGCTCCGGATCCCAGTCGGGGTCTCAAAAATCGACTCTAAACAAGTCCTTCGTAAAGGTGCGCAACACCCTGGACATGTTGACCTCCATATGTTGACCTCCATATGACCTTCGCAGTCACCTGCGAAGGCCAATTCGGGTTTTCGGTCCAGGCTAAGGTATCCCGTGATTCTTGAGGGACGCCCCCCCCCCACCAAGTGTCAACGAAGTTCGGTGAATATAGCCAAGTTGCTGTAAATTTCTATAACTTGCCCATTTACCGGTATGAATTACAGTAGCGGGCAACGCATTTTCTATTATTATAGTTTCAGGTACGTGCTGTAAAAATCCTTTCTTCACAGTGGTGTTATAACACCCGACAACCCATGTTTGATGGCCTATCCTCCCTACGTTGTCATATCCCTCCTTCCTTTGTATTTGGCACGCATGAAGGAGACGTAAACGGACCCCTCCCCACCTAAATGTTTTTTTACGGAATCCCACGTTTTTGGCTATGGAGATTCCAATTCTGAAAAAGAATTTTCGAAAATCGCAACTTCAAAATTTCAGGGAGGAGGGGGGGGGGTGTTGGAAATTTGAAGTTGAGATTTTTTAAACTTTTTTTTTCAGAATTGGAATTTCCATAGCCGAGAACGTGGGATTCCGTTAAAAAAAAATTTTAGGTTGGTGGGGGGTAGGGTCAGTTTACGTCTCCGCCATGTGCGCTAAATATTCATTATTTGTGCATTAACAAGGCAAACAATTGTTTCATGTAAAAGGATATTCGCAATTGTTCAAATGATCTACATAGAAGTGTTTGTACTCGTCTCCATTTTGGATGAGAATACACGAAGTTAAACAAGATTGAAAGCGATTTCAATTCATTTAGTTAATTGTTATTAACTAAGCTTTAACCCTGGATATTTGCAAAAAATTGCCTTCCCCATAAATTAATTCCCTAATAATCTTATGCGAGAACGCTCGTGCACGACCATATTTATAAATATACTTTTATAAGTACACTTACAGGCGCGTGGCTCAGTGGTTAGAGCGTCGAGCTTACGATCGTGAGGTTGTGAGCTCGAATCCCGGACCGGGCTGCGTGTTGTGTTCTTGAGCAAGACACTTTATTTCACGTTGCTCCAGTTCACTCAGCTGTAGAAATGAGTTGCGACGTCACAGGTGCCAAGCTGTATCGGCCCTTGCCTTTCCCTTGGACAACATCGGTGATGTGGAGAGGGGAGGCCGGTATGCATGGGCGACTGCTGGTCTTCCATAAAACAACCTTGCCCAGACTTGTGCCTTAGAGGGTAACTCTCTAGGTGCAAACCCATGGTCAGTGTCTGACCGAAGGGGGTTACCACCACACTTACATACACACGTACACGTACCAAATGTACTGAGTAATCTTTGAATTTAATGTAAAATTTTTATAATAACATAAAAACAAACATTGATATATATACATGTATAGACGCAGGCAAAAACAATATGTTTAAGAACCTCACTTTACAACCACGGGATTTTTGGTTTCAGTCCCACTGCGTAGCACAAGGGGCCAGTGTTTTCTCTTATAGTCTCGGACAGACCATTGCTTTATGAGTAAATTTGGAAAATTTGTGAAATCCTGTTGTCAATGTATGTATGTATGTTATCGTGTTTGTTTCGGCTGGCATTGTGTTTTTTATTTGCTCTTTGACAACGCTCTTTATTTGTTTACGTCCATCTAACTTAGCGGTGCGGTAAAAGAAACTGATAGACTAAGTACTAGACTCAAAAACAGTACTGGTATCGATTTGTTCGCCTAAATTCTTTAAAATAATTCCCCAGCATTGCTTCAGTCTAATGATTGAAACAAATATAAATAAAAGATGTGTTTATGTATGTGTGCACACACAAACACACACACGCATGCACGTACACACACACACACACACACACACATGCACGCATCTATTTGTGTGTGTATATATATGTGTGTGTAAGTGTGCATGTGTATTCGTTTTGGCGTGTATATAGAGAGACATACTATTTATATATCCATCTCTACACATTACATACACACACGCACACCACGCACATATAAATGCAGTTATGTAGACAGATTAATCCATAAGCGATTTAACAATTTAAACTAAAACTAGAATTCTTAAAAACCCAACAAAACAACGAATCCGCCTCTGTGTTGTCGTCTGACATACTAAAAATCACTGGCAAAACACCATTCAGCAATACGGTGCACTAACTAAATGACAAAATGATTTAGCGTCACGGTTAAAATGCATTTGGCATTTCATTCTACTCCACTAGGTTTGGCGATCATGTCTTCCCACTCAGTGATGACTCGGGGTTAAACAACGATCGTAACATAAATTATTGATTCGAGCCTTACATTCTGAACTCGCGTTTGAAAACTGAGGGGAGGCATTTTTTCAAGAACATATAAATTTTAATGCGCGCGTGTCTGTGCGCCTGCCTGTGTTATGTTGTTCATATGCATATTTGCTTTTGCTTGATTGATGTGTTCATGTCGTATTTGATTTTTGCCAAACGATGTTGTGTTTCGAACATTTATCTTTTCAGGAAGCAAACTTTGAAAAAGATAAAGGAGATATCCGCAATGCTAAATTCACAAACAGACGTATCTGTAAAAACTCTTGCCAAAATCTGTTGGGAGAGAGAAGAAAAGAGAGAGAATCAAAATAAGAAAAGAGAAAGAGAAATACTTAAGATGGAGAAGGGGAAAGAGAAATATACAAAGTCAGCGACAGAGAGAGTATACGAACGTGTATATATCTATGTGCGTGTGTAACTGCATGTGTGTATATATATGTGTATGCTTGTATTTCTGAATGTGCGTGAAAGAGAAATCATGATAAAAGAAAGGAAAAAGAAGCTGCACAGGGAAGAGAATGTGCGTCAGTGAATGTTGCATCTGTGAATGCGTGCGCATGCATATGTCTGTATATTTTGTGTGCGTTTAAGAGGGGCCAAAATGGTATAGAGAAAGAAGAAGAGAGTTGGAATAAGAGTGGGGGCGAACTAGCAATATCTAAGAAATAGGACATCCGGTTTTAAAAGATTAGTCGGCGTTTTAACGTATTAAATGCAATAGCCAAGGCATAAGCCTCGACACGTGCTGCAAGACTAGATGGGATTAAATCGCAATTTACGAAATATCACGAAGATTTTCTTTTTACATCATGAAACTTACTTGGTTTGATTAGAACATGTAAGTATGCTTCACACCACCACAACGACCAACCCACATATTCTCTAAATTCTGGGAGGGATATACGTTAAATTTATTTCTAATCTGCAGCTAAAATTTATATCTAACCTCAGTAATTTTATCTTGATAGCATCTCTGTACATATACGCTAGTAAAGTCCATGTAACCAGCAAGGCATGAATTTTTACTTAATCATTCGATCAAAAGGAAATAGCAACCAATTTACACTCAAACGGAACTCTACCTCCTGTTTTACAAACAGGGACCCATTTTACAATATTGTCGTGGCTTGAATGCATTTGGGTAAGGCTTGAATACATTTGGTAATAGAATGCATTTGGTTAATCGGTTCTAGCGCGTGGCTAACAACAACAATTATTTGAAAATGCTCTAACTTCTTAATATCTTGTTTCTAGGCCATGCGTGTCAAAGTAATGTTTCGACATGAAAGGGAAGATATTACTCAATAAAGGAATGCAACTGATCTGTCTAGTATACGACCTTGTTTTAGACTTTAGCAGCAAGAGGTATTTTATGGATCTAGTAAAATAAGTTAGTATGCCGTGAAAACAGAAACCTGAAATTTAAGGCATAGCTTGTATTTGAAACTATCAGAAATTTATCCGACTCTTGCTGCTGTTCTTATTCATAGTTATCTAAATTCAACACTGTTGGTACTGGTACAGATATATTAATCAGTATCATCAATCATAATTTCCAATGGAATACATGGGGAAATATGATGTTTAATGAAGCAAAAACACATGCGCACAAAAGTTCTCATATCTTCAGAAGATCAAACAAAATTGTTTCATTTTTTATGGCATGTCAGTTCTGGAGAATATTGACTTTTGAGATTATCTCCTCTCTTTATTTGGAGTTTCTCCCTGTCACCAGCGACGATTGTTTTACCTTCTCTGATAGTGAATATATTCTTTTATTTGTTTTACTTGTTTCAGTCATTTGAATGCTGCCATGCTGGAGCACCAACTTGGTGGGGGGGGGTGTCGAACAAATCGACCCCAGTACTTATTCTATCAGTCTCTTTTGCTGAACTGCTAAGGTTACGGAGATGTAAACACACCAATACCGTCAAGCGGTGATGGTGAGAAAACACAGACAAAAAGACACTCACATTGATATTCCAATATTTTTTGTTTTAATTTTTTCAGAACATTTTACTCCAAGTGTTCTAACTAGGGCTAGTGTTCTAATTTGAGCCTTGACATTACCTTACACGTCCCTTATCCTTTGTTCACATGTTTGTGTTGTCTACTGCACATCAAACAATTCGCAATGAGTGCAAAGAAACGGAAGTAACTTGACGAATATATCCGATTTGGATTCGTGTCCCTCCAAATGGGTGACACAGAAATCCCCCAGTGTGTGATATGTTACAGAACTTTGAGCAGTAATGAAATGCGACCCTCACGCTTAAGACGACATTTGAAGACGACACATCTAGCTCTCGCAGACAAGCCCAAGGCATTCTTTGAAACAAAAAGACATTCCTAGAATCAAACTAAGTAGTGGGGCATTTCGGTAACAAACTTCAATGGTTTTTGAGACTTCCTATGAGATCGCCATGTTGAATGCAAAGAGCAAGAAGAACTATAACATAGGAGAGTATTTCGTAAGACCAAGTCCACTCCGTGAAGCAGAACTAGTTCTGGGGAAAGATAGCGCAAACAAGCTTTCCCAGATTTTACTATCAAACAATACAGTCAAATGAAAAATCGACTTGTCTGAAGACATCAAATATCAAATTCTCGACCAAGTAATTCTCCTGTTTTTACCATCCAGTGTGACGAAACGACACTCATCGTCTAGTGTTCTCAGCTACTGGTATATGCTCGTTTTGTATTAGGCAACTGTGTAAAAGAAGTGTTGTGTCACCCTATGAATAGTTGTAGAACAGCAGCTGCTATTTTTCGTGATGTATCAAACTTCTTTCAGGAAATCAACTTTCGTGGGATTTGCTGGTATGTGTGTGCACTGATGGAGCTCCATCTATGCTTGGTCTGCAATCTAGATTCATTACTAAGGTAGAAAAAAAAATCCATCTGTTTTAGGTGCACACTGCCTACTTCATCATGAAGCCTTAACATCCGAACCTTACCTACTGAAATGGAAAATATCCTGATCATGGCTGTCAAGGTTGTCAACTTTGTTAAAGGTAGAGCCTTAAACAGACGTCTTTTCAAACTGTTGTGTAAAGATACGGAATCTGACAATGAAATATTGCTTTTTTCACACGAACGTACAAGAAGTAGCAATATTTCTAGATTTGCAGTAGAAAGTAGATTTCCATGACAAGTTCCAGTCAGAAGGTTTTCGGCTATCTCTAGCTTGCCCGGTGGACATCTTCGAAGTGTTGAATGCTCTCGACCTTAAACTACAAGGAAACCAACATCAACGTCAAAAGCATCACGACACTATTCGAACCTTAATGGCCAAACTCGACCTCTGGTCAGTTTTAGTTACTTAGTTTCTGCTCTCATTCACGGTAACCTTGATTCTGAATTAAAGAAACAAATAATCAGTCATCCAACTGACTTGAAAACAGAATTCATCAGATACTTCCCAGATATGGATGAAAAGCGTGAATCTTGGAAATTCATCAGGAACCTTTTTGACTGATGGTTTAGATGAAGTACAAGAGGAGTTTCTTGAGCTGAAGTTCAACTCCCAAGCTAAGGAAGACTTCAAAGAACTGGATCAGGTACCTTCCTGTTTAACCGCTGATCTCACATCAGGCTCTTCGGATTTTAGCTGTTTGGTTCCATGTATCTTTGTGAAGCTACATTTTCCACGCTCGTTGCTGTCAAGAATAAGTACAGAAACAAGCTGAACGTTGAAAGGGACTTATGTTGTGCACTCTCTGGCATTCAAACATGCACTCAAGATTCTGTAGCTAAGAAGCGGCTTTAAGTATCTCACTAATAATGTGATTAATTCATATTCAATAAAAAAATACTTTTTTTTTGCTAAGAGGGAGTGTCAAGTATCTCACTTTTTGTATATTGTCATTATATATAAAATTATTTATATTTTGTATTAAGTGACTAATTCATATTTAATAAAAAGACTGAGTACATATTTTAGATTTTATTTAAAATCTGGGAAGAAATTTATTCATAGACACAAGAGAGGGGCGTGGAGAGAAGGACAAATTCCTAGGCGAAGCGTGGTAGTGAAAAGGTTAATAACCACTGATTTAGAATGAAGAAGTGGGTGGTAGAAATCTGAAAATGAAAAGTGTAATCGATAACTGTGAGTCCGCTTAAACACTTTCGTCATGGTTTATTCTACGCACAACACGCATATGTGAAGCCTTATGAATTATGTATGTATAAATTTAATACCTTTTGAATTGTCGTAGTTTCTCACCAGTAAGCCATGGTAGTTCTTTGAGATAACAACAGAGTCTTTAATGGGTTTGTACAATTGTGAAGTGTGTTTTGAAGGCAATGGCTATATATTTTAGCAGAGAATCAAGATGTTAAAAATCGCTGTACTTCGTGTAATTGTTTCTCTTGTTTTCAAATATATCGCATACAAATATACATTTTAACGTATGTATTTCGTACTGAATACTAAAACGATTATTAGCAGTCTGAAAGGTTGCCTACAGTTCAAATATGGCCGAGATCTTTTTCAAACTTTGTACATGCTCATTCATATCTATTTAGTCTCGACAATTAAGCATCAGTCATTTTAAAGAAAAACTGCGTAAAGGAATAACGATCGTCGATTTCACGTCATCTTATCGACTCAACTATTTGATTCAGTTAGTTTTCACTGAAAGCAAATTTATTCTGAAATTTAATCTTTGAAGCTGCGACTGTGTAATTTACTCTTTTACTGCGATCATTAGGCTTGCATGCACTCCGGAGTAGAATACTGCCATAAAATAGAATATAAGTTTTGTCCAAGCAAGAAATTCAAACCTACTACCGACACTTTGCACTATCAACATTAGCTATCTAAAAACCTGCTAACCGGGAAACCTCTGTGCTTTATTGCTCTACTTGTGGAAAGCGTAACCAAATATTTCCTTAAACCCCATTTCTGTTTTTAAAATACATCTAATACTACACTGAATATTTTGTGCTATATACTACTGTATCCGGAAAAGGCGGAGAGTCAGCGATTCACTTCATGCCAAGACAACTTTTCACATTAAAAATATAGCTTCACCAGTGCGTCTGGAAACTTAATTTATGCGATAACATGGTCAGGGTGTGGGGAAAATTACATTGGACAAACGGGAAACATTTTACGACATACGACTCTGGCTAGATTGCAAAACGAAATGCAGAAATACAAACAAATAGGGTTCAGGGAAGGTATAGACATATGTACAGGCAAAACACAACCAAATTTCACAATTTTTCCTCTATATAAATTTAGAAATAATATAACTCAATGACAACGCAGCAACAAAAAAATGTCCTTCATAGCAAAATTCCAACAACACTTGTTATTATATCAGATTAACTGGACTTTAAAAACGCAACAAAAATAACCTGCTTCATCTTCTGCTGCGTCACTTGTTTATAATTCCGGAAAAGCATAAATACTCTGTTTCTTCCTCTTTTGATATTTACAATAACCAATAAAGCTAAGCAGTAATTTGAGATAAACCTATGATTACGAAATGTCAGTCAATTGACTCTAATTCATCACATTTTAGAGAAATAAGTAAAATATTGATTGTTTGGTTAACATATTGATTAATTGATTTTTTTCACAGCAAAGTTGATTTGGTGATTGTTAGCCATAGGATGAAAACTTACATCAAAATTTTCATTGAGAAAGAAATATTTTAAGTGAGAATAAATTTAACCCTCATCAATTTGTTTTGAAATAAATAAATTTTCAAAAGTGTAAGTGGCTCATTAAGATTGGTTCTTTGAACGCTATTAAAAGAAATCGCTGAAGCCTGTTACCCGTCCACTTTTAACTTTACAGGAAGATATCGTAGTAGCAGCATAGCATACGCTGTTAAACCTCTTTTGAAGGAATGCAATTGAGAGAGATTAATTATATGAATTCTGTCCGTATTAAAGGCTTGGTGATGTTGTAACATCATAGAGTATTCTACATATATATATAGGAGCAGTCCGTCGGTTGCAACGACGAGGGTCCAGCTGATACGATCAACGGAACAGCTTGCTCGTGAAATTAACGTGGAAGTGGCTGAGCACTCCACAAACACGTGTACCCCTAACATAGTTCTCGGGGAGATTCAGCATTGACACAGTGTGTGACAAGGATTGCCCTTTGAAATACAGATACTACTCATTTTTGCCAGAAGAGTGGACTGGAGCAACGTGAAATAAAGTGTCTTGCTCAAGGACACAATGCGCCGCCGGGAATTGAACTCACGACCTTACGATCATGAGCCGAATGCGACTAACCACTAAAAAAAATATATATGTATATATAAATATCGAAACGAAACCACAGTGATTTCCATTTGGCAGCTGACGCTGGGAATGCGCATTTGTTATGCTTGTTTGTGAATTCTTATGTCTTAGTCTTGTTATTCAGATCTGTCATTCATTCTAGTTAAGTGGAAAGTATTTGTGGATTCATAGTTTGTGGACATTACTTACATTACTATTGGCTGTTTTTCTTCATAGATAACCTTATTGTACTAAGACAACGTGCAGATAATGGGGTCTAGTTTTGGGAGGTTCTGTAGCACACACACGCACACTGAGTGTAGGTCCTGAACTTCTGGATCTCTGCATCCTTGCACTAGGACATTGGGAAAATGTGAAGACGTGATCGACCAACGCACTTTATATATACAATTCGTAACGCTTAGATCACTCCTTTCGTATTATTATTGTATGGCTTCTTCTTCTTCTTCTTCTTCTTCTTCTTCTATTCCACTTTATTTTTGCTATTTCTGCACTTATTTTATACACATTGTTTCCTCCCTTCAAAAGCAACATCAAATCGTTTAGGTGCAATAGCGTTAGAAATGGAATGCCAGCGAAGCAATTCTAACTAATAACATAGACGTGTTAAATAGATTCTACCTTTTCTTAATTGTATAATACATATATGTGCGTGTGTGTGTGTGTGTGTGTGTGTATGTCTGTGTGTAGTAGTAGTAGTGGTGGTGGTTGTAGTAGTAATCTTATATTAAGTTGCGAAAAGAAATTTGTAAGAATATAAACAAATAGATAAACCATTTTCTTTTTCGTTTTATCAATACACAATATATCACCGATCTATTGGCCAATATCTGTGTTAATTGAAAATAAACACTGATATATGAGTTTTAATAGTATGCAGGCTTCTTTACTTCAACTAGAAAACTTGAATATCAATAACACGTTTATCGGTTTATTATAGTTTTTGCACTAGGTCTAAATAACATACTACTTTATAATGCTATCCATGTTTGGCCTGCTGTAACACATAGGAGGAAAAGTCTCAAGCCTTATTAATTGCATTGTGTTTTGCGCAACAAAGTTCGTATATCGAATACAATGAATTGGAATTCATTGAATAAAAATTTATCTGAATACTCGACCGTAGAAAAAATAATGAAATAGATTATAAAAGTTAATTTTTTTCTATAGAAACGGAACTAGTTTTACAGTTCATTAATAGAAATTGATATACGTACATGATAATTACGGAAAATAAGTTTGTAACTTATCCTTAACCCTTTAGCAAATGTAATGCTTATTTATTCACACTGTTTCGAATTTGCCATACATTATCTTGTAACTGTGTAGTTTCAATGATATGATTGTTAATTTTTAGAATGATATTGCAGGGTTAGTGTGAGAGGCCTGATCTGTCCAGTTTCAACATAGAACAGGAACAATATTTGGGCCTGACATGGCTGGTTTGAATATCATATTTTTATACAAGCTAGTTTTGCCTGGAAATTTCATTGCTTTGCTGATTGTATTAAATGTGCATGCGTGGTAATGTAGCAATCTCACTTCTATCACCACCAATATCATAAACACTACCACCACCAACCACCACCTCCCGCAACCACCGCCACCAGAACACCGCCGCCTCCACAAAAATATTAAAACAAGCATACAAGCCAACAAGAGGGAGCCAGACTCTAGCTGGTCATTTGAATTTGCTGATATTTCAGAGTTGGCCGCTTCTTTAACGGCAACCAAATCTTGGTCAAATCCTTAACATCAAAAATACCTTTCTGGAAGTAAAGAAATAATCACAGATAACATTTATGTAGTAATAATATAGGAAATTTTTTTACTGTGAGAAAACAACCGACAGCAGTGCAAATTAAAATCAAATCAGACAAGACAGGCCCTTTCAGAAAGAAGAATCTGATCATATATATATGAACCTACATGTGTGTGTGTGTGTATATATGTATGTATACATATATATGTGTGAACACACACATATATATATGTATAACTGTCTGCGTGTGTATATGGGTGACAGTATAAAAACGTGTATCTAATATATAGACATCAAAAATGACATTTATAAACTAATGGGAAATGACGCAACACTAGAAGCGTAGTCTTTAAAAGCGACAACCAGTATCAAGAAGCACATTAGTGTAATGAAAATACACACGCTCACGCACACTGGCAATATATACATACATATATATATATACACGCACACATATACATGTATATACTTATGTGTGTATTTATGTACACCAGCAAAGAACTCGCCAAGTACAACCCAGTCTACACACCTCGACTTCAACTCTTTTATGTCCCAAAATGCCATCACTTCTGTGCACCAAACAAACTGTAGTTTTCAAGTGGTACAAATAAGAAAAAAAGTAACACGATAGCATCACAACTGAAATCACTTAAAATCCCAAACAATCTGTACCAAAATATATACATATCCCACCAAACTAACAACAATAACTCTTCCGTAGACATCACCGTAGCGTTCTGGTAAACAATAATACCGACCTCTCCTCGGACAGTATTCCAATTATCGTCATAGTATACTCGCACGTAAATGAAGAAAGCAAAAGCACTTTCGTTAATTACAACAAGACAATGGAGCGAGTCTATGTTTTCAAAACAATGGAACAGAGTCGAGGTTTTTAGAATCCGACAAAACAACTCCACATATAGACTATAGTACGTACATTCAATAAAAAGATAATTGACGTATTTAAAAGATCTTAAAGAGTAACATAAAATATACATCTCCAAATTATACACGTGAAATATCCAAACTATAAAATAATCATAAACAACTATGCACACAGCACACCAAAAACCACACACAGCCGAAATAAAACTCAATTTCAAGTAACATGACAATGAAATATAAAAGAACAAAGCTTAGAACAACAGAAAAATGGAAGACGTTTACCGCCAACAAAAATCGCAAAATTAGCAGACTAATAGGAATATGAATTAAGATAACTTCTAATGCAGTACATCTTATATATACTATACCCACATAGCACCATTTTAATAGTATCATATACATTTCTAAAAAAATTCAGACACCAAAAGTCACACCAAAGAGAATGGTGTGTAAAAAGGAACAACACAAACCACCACCAAATCAGTATGGACTACATTCCATTTAGTGACAGAGAAAATTCCAAACATACGTCTAAAAACTTAGAAGCCAACAAAATTTGGCTACATCTGTTAGCATTTAACAAGTTTTCGAGTCAAGGCAATGTTATAAAAATGCTAATGCCCAAAAGAAACCTAAGCGAATGCAGTAACATAAAACGGATCCATTACCATCCTTACGATCTCTAGAAAGATATCCCTAACCAACACATTCTCTTTTCCAGATCACAGCACGAATTTAGACAACTACACTTTTAAACAACACTACTCGGAAGCCTAACACAATATGTACATCTTAGTGGGGAAAAAAAGAAAAATCTCACATTTCCCATTCTGCCAAGTCTCAGCATTTCTCCCTCTCCCTATCCTCTAATACAATAGTTCTTAGAATTCTCACCTTTCCAAACAATACAAAGGATATTCAACATCACTTTACGAAACAATACTAAATGGATAGAAAATTACCTGTTTGGATTCCAAGTCTATATAGTGTGTAAAAATAACACCTCCAGAATAGTAATTTCCGAATGGATTACCATAGTGATCTATTCTCCATGAAACTGATACACTTCTACAAAGTACAGATAAATTCATACTCAGATGACAGTACACTCACGTCTTCACCATACTCCAGACACTGATGTATAACTACACTAACCCTATATAAATCACACAGAAACCTGGCTTTACAGCAGCAGTATATTCTAAATCTGCTGTCTCCCTTCTTACTAGTCACATCAGAGAGCGTCAAATAGATAATACTATCATAATAACCAGTACACATATATGACGCAGAAACCATAACCGCAATCTATAGTCATGCAGTAATAGGCTGGATGGTGGAGATAATTCAATTAACACCATTTTATATGGGCGCAGAGCATTGTACAATGTTATCATTCAGTCGATGACCTTTGTACGCGTTCAAGGCTGCCTTGAAGCTGGACGAACATAACAAGCGCAAAAGTCACTAGAATTGGTACGTTATTAAGTTGTTAATACCATGAGTAAAATGAGATCACATCTTCTATATATATAAAAGAGAAGTTGTGAGTCTGTCTCCTACGATTTAGATTCCTAACTACTCCCACATTTTGCGGTGCAGTTTAACCAAAACCGGGTATCTTATAGTCGTGATTCATATCGAGCCCCTCTGGGTATTAGCACGATTTAAAAAAAAATTACCATCATTGTTTTCCATTTTTAATGCATTTTTTGCTATTTTTTGGTTATAACTCTCTAAAAATGCTTATATAGTTATTTCCCTTACAAACCCGAGCAACGCCGGGCGATACTGCTAGTTGGTAATATAAAAAAAAATGTAAAAGCGATATATGTTGAATCAACGCGAAACTTTAGTTTCACTTTCAACTTCCAACTTACCAACATTAATATAAGTTCCTCTTGTTATTCAATAATTACATAGATTCGGTTTTTCGTAATATAAACGCGCGTATGTCAACACATATGTACGAATAGGCGTTCGCATTAATTTATTTTAATGGGCTGATAACCTATATAAGCAATTATATATTTGAAAAAGAACTGTTTATAATTTCACCAAGCTTTATTTGAATTCATTTCCTACTTATTTCCTCTTGTATATTTTATTGCTATCTCCTCTATTTTATTGCTATTTCCTCTTGTATATTTTCTTACTATATCATTGCAACTTCTAAAAATAAGAAAAACACAAAACAACAAAACACTCCCAGAAATCTGAATTATATACACTGTTCCTTGAACAACATTTCCAGTAAACATGAAAAATGCATACACAAATACACATAAACATAAATAATTTACAATATTAAGAATAGACAAGCACGGCTTAACTGCTTTATGTCAATTGTGACTGATCTTGCTAATAAAAGGTTTTAAATTTACTATACCAAAAAAAAAGCACAAACAAATTTAGATGTAACGTTATTTGTAGTGCTAGCACGTCACGCATAGATTATTCAAAGGTCAGCTAATACCTTATGACCAAAACTAATATAATATATGAAGTAACATCGAAACCAAATTGAAGACTATACTTACTGTGTTTTCGCCTATTGTGTCAATAATTTCCACTCTGTTCTATGTGTCGTGTCAGTACACAAGCATCATTCGTTGGGAGAAGGTAATATATTCTGAACGTGTATCGATATTGAAATAACTCAACCGTCACATGAATACTTAATATTCGTTGGATGTCTTTTTATACAAAGAATCAATACTGCACGAGGAATAGAAATTATTTTCACACGTTGCTATTAATTTCATTTTCTACTTAGCTTTGAAGCTGACGATATCGGAAGAGATACTTTTAAATGCTTCTTATTTCATAAACATTGTAATATTTATATGTATATTTTTTTCTTACTAACGTTGGTTGAGTCGGTAAACAACGGATCTGTTTGTAGAATTGCTTGCAGGAGTTTAGAGGAATATATTACTGCCAAGTGTTGATTAAATTTAAAGTTTTGTGATGGAAGTATATCTGGGATTTTAACAATATAACGTTCTCAAATTGTAATTATACTTGGAATAATTTCGAAATTTCACCTTAACTCGGTATTTTGAATATACGCAGAACCTTACATAAACATGCATCTCAGAAACTTATAAATAGCTTCCCCAAAAAGGAATAGTCATATTTGAAATTTATCTTGAAGAGATATAAAAAAAACTCATATTTGAAATAGTTAAAAAAACGGTAGTTATAGCATTTGTCTAGTGGTCGGGATAGCAGAATACAATGCAAAATGGTTTTGTTGCATTTGAGTGTGTTCCTTTAAGATCTAAAAGACAAATTGTGGCCTGCGGGAGTTTCTGAATGGTACACTAACGAAAGATGGCCTTGAATGCTTTTAGTATTCTTTTCTACTCTAGGCACAAGGCCCGAAATTTTGGGGGCGGGGCCAGTCGATTAGATCGACCCCTGTACGCAACTGGTACTTAATTTATCAACCCCCGAAAGAATGAAAGGCAAAATCGACCTCAGCGGAATTTGAACTCATAACGTAAAGACAGACGAAATACCTATTTCTTTACTACCCACAAGGCGCTATACACAGAGGGGACAAACAAGGACAGACAAACGGATTAAATCGATCATATCGACTCCAGTGCGTAACTGGTACTTATTTAATCGACCCCGAAAGGATGAAAGGCAAAGGCGACCTCGGCGGAATTTGAACTCAGAACGTAGCGGCAGACGAAATACATATTTCTTTACTACCCACAGGGGGCTAAACAAAGAGATGACAAACAAGGACAGACAAACGGATTAAGTCGATTATATCGACCCCAGTGCGTAACTGCTACTTATTTAATCGACCCCGAAAGGATGAAAGGCAAAGTCGACCTCGGCGGAATTTGAACTCAGAACGTAACGGCAGACGAAATACGGCTACGCATCTCACCCGGCGTGCTAACGTTTCTGCCAGCTCACCGCCTTTGAATGCTTTTAATATGCGGATCGCCTGATGATGAGTCATGTCTCATGAAGTTTACCTCTCGAAAAAGTTGTTCGTGTTTGCTTTAAGATATCACTTCAAATCTCCGTCGAAGTCGAATTTGTTTTTGTAATTCTGTTTCCTATGAAAATATGTAACTATCTGTTACTGTAGTCGAATCAATCAATTGATGTCCTCTCCTATGAGGTAGCACTGAAAAGTTCCTGGTTTTGGGTAATGGAAAATACACAAGGATCAGGTAATTACGATTTTTAAAACACATTCTCCCCTCAGGTTCACATACTTATTGCAGCGGTCCTTTAGTTTTTCTGAACCCTGTAAAAGAACTTGGAAGTTTGGAACCGCAACCAGATCTTTCACGATACACCTAAAGCCAGGAACCTTTCAGTCACCCCCTAAGAAACCTGTGCTTTTGTTCTAATGTTAAACACCGTTAGAGTAGTAGATTGATTGAAACACTCGCTTTGCATTGTATGCCCCGGCTCTTAGATACTCTCTAGAAATCAGAGGTTGATAAAATATAGCAGCAGTTAAAAGTGATGAATTGACGGAACATCAGAGCGTTAGACAAAATGCCTTGTGGCTCTTTGCGTTCTGAGTTTGGTACGACAACATTTGTACGTTTAGCTTTTCTTTGAAACACTTCGGTTCTGTAAGCAGGGAAGACACTCTGCTACTCTTCCTCCAAATTCTTAGTTGGTTCTGCACATTAGAGACGAACTTTCTAGGTGTTGCAACATTGTCATCCTTAGCCATGTATGTATACACACACACACGCACACACACACACACATACACACACACATAAACACACATGTACGCACGCACACACATACACACACACATGCACGCACACACACATGCATACACACATGCACGCACGCACACACATAGATACACATGCATATACACATTTACAGACAATATATACTGTATTAGAAAGTTAAAAAAATTCGAATAACGAACAGCTTTCTAGAAGTTATCTTGAATTTATAAAAATTACAAAAAAACAAATGAACTAAATCCCTTGACTTGGCTTTGTCGCAAGGTGTACTTTCCTTCCATGTTGACCTCGCGTTGGGACGATACACTACTGTTCCATAGTATGTATCTCTAACACAGTATTGCGATTGGTACCGGTCTTCTTATGATGCATGTCCCATTTGGTTATCTTGTACCTCGATAGGCTTGATGCTTCCGAAGATACTAATTTCTTTATTGTCCAACGGGGGCCAAACATAGAAATGGACAGAACACCTAATGGGATCACTGAAGCGATATGATTTTACATATAATGTGACTTTAAAAATTTAAATACAATATATAAAAAAACCGAATGGAATTAACAATAAAAAGACACTACAAATGAAGCGATGATCCAGGCCACGCTCCGACCCCACAAGCCCAGATCTACCGCTGGTACATTTTTTTTTCATTTTTTTTCCATCTATTCACACGGTTCTTTGCACGCACAACACTTAATGCTTCCGAAGATACCATTCAATGAGTATTCAAGATAGCTTAAACATTCATTGCAGAAAATTACGGTTCTTAGGGCCGGTGCAATTGGCTTGCATATAGAAAATATGGAAAAATTTATATTCTGTTTTTCCTTCATTTCAAATTTAAAAAAAAGATTTTTCTGTCTCTATTTTACATTTCAATTTCTAATTTGCATTTAGGAAACGTGTAAGTTTCCAGAGCAACATCAAAAAAGTAACTCTAAACTTGGGTTTTATGCAAATTGCTTTCATGCTAGATACATTAAAGCAAGCATAACATTAAAGCAAGATCCATTTAGGCAAGGCGTGAAGTTCGCGCTCTCATGTATCCACAGAGGAAAATATAGAAGAAAGCTGGAATTAAATTTAAGTTTGCACACGCACGTGCGTACACACATGCGCGCGCATACAGGCACTGATCACATCAATTCCAGAATCTACGCAGCACCTAAAATTATTTCATACTTTGATAGTGATTTGGTTTATTTCAGGAACTGAGTAAAAGCGCAACGGAAGGACGACTCGTGTTATTCGAGGGTAGAATCAATCCATTGTCCACATAATACAACTACAAAGCGCTTTGGTGTATTTAGCGACGTCCACTTTGTTGCAATTATTATGAACAAAACTCCGCTCGAAAGTTATTTTCCTTCGAATAATGCATTTATCTCTTTCTTTCCCTCTCTTGCCAATGGTTTTGAGGTCATCGATGAAGGTGCGGCGCCAAGTCACTTTTGGTCGCCCTTGTTTTCCCTTGCGAATGGCAGTTTTCGCGTGCCACGACGATGGTAATCGGAGGACCTGGCCTGCGAATCGCAGATAGATAGATAGATAGATAGATAGAGAGAGAGAGAGAGAAAGAGACAGAAAGAAAGAGACAGAGATAGAAAGAGTATATGCAAAAGAGAAAGATAGTGGTAGGCGGTGAGTGATACAGAGTAAACGAGAGAGAGAGAGTGCGAAACAGAAGTGAAAACAGGAGTATTATGGCGCATCTTATAACTAATGCTAAATATGAGGCGCTGATTTCACTAATTTGCATTTAAATGCATCATTAAACTTTTATACATTAATAAATAAAGGTTATATTATAAGTACTTTTCTCTACTAAGTTATTAGCTTTAGTTGTCTGAAAAGGGTAATACGATTTCATATCATGGGCTTTTAAAATTTCGGGCTAGTTCATACACTTACAATATTACTAAACCTCATTACGTAATATACAGGTTTATAGCATGAAACATTGTTCATCCGAAAAAGCTGTGGTAATAAGGGTTCATTACATGTGAGTAAAATGCGAACCCCTATTTTCCTGCATCGATACCTGTTCGATGAAGTTCATTCTTTTATTTATAAAAATCATCATTAAACTGCACGGTACTGCTTTAAGTTCTAGGGTTCATAAGGCTGGCTGCACGCTTTCCATGGCACGCAAGTGAACAAGATCACAACATTACTCCTGAACAAATTAATAGCGGAGGGGAATAGAGCAACGTGAAGTGAAATGTCTTGCTCAAGGACACAGCGAACTCTTCCGATAGGGATAGAAACCACGGTCTTACAATTGCGATTGAGGCACCATGACTATTAAGCCACGCACCATCAAAACATATAAACATACACACACCTATAATTATATGCATATAGTAACTCGCATACTCGGCAGTCATATGGGAGTACTCCATCCCACCCGCACGTGCACACACACACACGTATGTATGTATATGCTATATAGCTGAAGAAAGTTACAGACGTCCACGCATACATACATGAGCACACTTATATACGTATATGTTCATATTTATAAACATCCATCCACAATATATAATTGCTTTAATGCGGCGAGCTGGCAGGAACGTTAGCACGCCGGGCGAAATACTTAGCGGTATTTCTGCCGCTACGTTCTGAGTTCAAATTCCGCCGAGGTCGACTTTGCCTTTTACCCTTTCGGGGTCGATTAAATAAGTACCAATTACGCACTGGGGTCGATATAATCGACTTAATCCGTTTGTCTGTCCTTGTTTGTCCTCTCTGTGTTTAGCCCCTTGTGGGTAGTAAAGAAAGAGGTATTCCGTCTGTCATTACGTTCTGAGTTCAAATTCCGACGTGGTCGATTTTGCCTTCATCCTTTTGGGGCGATAAATTAAAGTACCAGTTGCATACTGGT
>NC_043000.1:52054838-52072338 GCF_006345805.1 Octopus sinensis
GAATCTCCTATTTCGAGCATTTAACAACAATATACATTTTATTATTTATCTGTGCGTGCGTGTTTTCATCTGTGCTTATCTTTCCCAATGCTTGATAACTGGTGTAGGTTTGCTTGTGTCCTTTCACTAGAAACCGATAGAATAAGCTCCAGACTTTGAAAGTAAAAGAAGTGTTATGGTCGATTTATTTGACTAAGACACTTGGAGAAGGTGTACAGGTTTGGCTGCAGTCTAATGACTGAAAGAAGTAAACGATACTAAAGGATGATACCCATATCTGAGCAAAGTGGACTAAATATAATAGATATCCCAGTGAGCTTAGATCCTCAACAACTGAAATAAAAGAAAGGCGTCGGAGGGGCGATGCATAACCTGTGCGCACACAAGGATAAAATAAAATTTAATGTAATTAATATTTTCTCAGACTAATTCATACTTAAACAATATGACATCATATGTTATTTCCCATCCTTCGTTACAAATAAAAAAAATATTTCGGTCCACCCGTCCGCCAATTTTGATGACAATCAAACGAAAATTTAATTAGTTCGAGCCACTCACTCAGTGAGTACTTTTCGTCCAGTTTAGTGAAAATCCGTTCAGCCGTTTCCCAGTGATTCTGCAAACACACAGACGAAGACGAGTGACTACAATAACCCTGCTTCGCTTACGCGCTCACGGTTAGAGACTAAAAAAAAGAAAGAAAAAACAAAGATTAACAAACAAAAACATAATAAGATTTGGCAAAGTTAGGGCTGTATGATTAACAATTTCGATTCCTTTCCATGTAGTTTTTGACTGGATCCCACTGTGCAGCGCTTTGGGTAAATGTGTTTCTACTACAGCCTCGAGTTAATTGATGCTTTCAATGAAATTTGGTAGAGAGAAACAGTATGGAAGCCCATTGCGTTTACATACACATGTACATATATATACATATATACACACACATATATATATATGTACATATGTACATAAATATACACATATAAATATATGTGTGTGTGTGTGTGTGCATGCATGTATACCTATGTATGTTTACATATATATATATATACACACACACACACATATACACTACCGTCAGAAATTAATTAGCACCCTTGATTTACTCTTCACTCAAGGTATTTGCTGTCACCTAGTGGCAATATCTCGAACTATTGCTTTGTTGCGAGTTCACTGTTGCGCAGAACGATGACGTAACTTTGTTTGCAGAGCAGTTTGAGAGTCTACAGCCTAATGATGTTGACATAGCAGTGCAACAACAACTTGGAGTGCAGATGCAGACAAATCTTCCTTTGTTTAATAGATATAGGTAGCGCCTCGCAAGGACCGAAATCACACCGTACTAAGTTTTCTCATCGCGTAAGACGTTTTGAACAGCTCGTAGGTTAATTGATTTGTGTATTTGCAAGATTTTTTTTCTCTCACAAATTCTCCTACACTCTGCTTGGTGACGTCACTTCCGGTTCACAAAAATTTCAGTTATACATCAAATAAGGTAAGAAATTCTGCTTTCTTTCTTTTTTGTTTAATGAATAATAACTCATATCAGTTTTGTTATAGCATAACATTATTCAAATGAACAGTTTTAATGAAAATAACTGGTTTTTATCGTACATTCCTAGATGGGCCCAAGACCTCGCATGACCTTGGAGAGACGGTACGAGGCTCTCTCGTGGCGTGGGAAGCTGTCGGAGGCTGCAATAGCCAGAAAACTTGGTGTGGCCAGGCGCACAATTCAGTGCTTATTTAAGAAATACGAGGAAACCGGATCAGCAGCTGACAAAAAGAGTAGGGGACGGAAGAGGCTGACGACCCAGCGGGAGGACCGGATGCTGATCCGAAAGTCACTGTACAACCGAAGGACAACGAGCCGGCAACTGGCGGAGGAGATGCAAAAGATGACAGGGAAGCAGTTGTCTACAACCACCGTCAATACCAGATTACTGGAAGCTGGTCTAAAATCCTGTAGGGCCGCCCGTAAGCCGCTCCTTACAGCCCAAAACTGGAAGAGGCGGCTGCTCTGGGCCCGTGCCCACAAGACATGGACCGTGCAGCAGTGGCGGACAGTGATGTTCACTGACGAGTCGCGATTCAGTCTCATCAGTGACAAGCCTGTCCATGTGCGACGCCGCAGGGGTGAGCGCTTCAACAAAGACTGCATTGCTCCCACCATGAAGCATGGTGGGGGTGGTCTGATGGTGTGAGGGGCGTTCAGCTACAGTGGTGTTGGGCGGCTCTATGCCGTCGAAGGCAACATCAACGCAGCAAAGTACGTTGAGATAGTACGGGATACCTCTTTGGTGGCGAGGAATACGTGCTCCAGCAGGACAACGCGCCTTCCCACACAGCCAAGCTCAAAACCGGTTTCTTCAAGGACCATGACCTGACCTGAACCCTATTGAGAACCTCTGGAGTCGATTGGGTAGGTATTTGAATGTGCAGCAATACAGGAACCGACACGAGCTGTTTGGGGCACTTCTTGCTGCATGGAGGGCCATCCCTGCACAGTACCTGCAGGCACTCATAGACAGCATGCCGACCCGCGTAGCAGCTGCCATTGCTGCCAAAGGAGGAGCAACAAGATATTGACTAAATTTCACGATTAATAACAATTATGTGGTGTGCTGGGATATGTTTTAATAAATTTTTGATTAAAAACGAGTTCGTTTCTGATAATAAGTTAATTAAATTAAGAAAATGTAAGAAAATGTAGAAATTTGAGAAGTGCTAATTAATTTCCGACTCAAGTGTGTATATATATATATATATATATATATATATATATAGAGAGAGAGAGAGAGAGAGAGAGCAAAGAGAGAGGGAGAGCGACGCATACACACATACCAAATACATACATTCGTACTCACACACATATGTCTGTGAGTGGCAGTGCCTGTGTGTGTGTGTGTGTGTGTTTGTACCTATACTGCTTAATACCAGAATTATTGATGTGCCGTAAAATAACGGTTCGAAGATTGCACGTTAATAAATTGAGTAGGAGTCTTAAAAATCTTAAAAATTAATACGAGTGATGATATGCACAAACGAATTCATTGAAAAAAGTGCACCAGCATGGCCGCAAACCCACATCAAGTAAAAGACTACATGAATAAAAAGTATAAAAACGCCATAATTATGTAATTAATTTATATTATTATGAAAATTGCAAAAAATTACCTTGACGTGATCCCAATCCATTATACGCAAACCATCATACGCGAAAGTTTGGTTAAAAGACGATAAATTATATCGCCTCCGGTCGGTACTATATCTTATTGACCATGGGAAGATAAAACGTAAGGTTGGTATGTTCAGAAATTGAACGTAAAGGATCGTGACTAATAACACATACTTCGATAATCTACCGATCCTGCAGAATGACTGCCTTCTGCCTTTTATAATATGAATTCCTAATATCGGCACTGGGTTGGCAGAATCATTATCACGCCAAGCAAAATGCTTGAGTGTATTTAGCAACAATATTTTATGCTCTGAGTTCATGTCGTGCCGAGTTCAATATCTACTTTTTATCCATTCGTAGTTGACAAAATAAAGTACCAGTCAAGTGCTGGTGTCTGTTAAATCGAATACTGCCGACCCCCAAGTGTGGAGGCACGTGGCCTTGTAGCTAGAGCAACGGACTCGCGGTCGAGGGATCACGGGTTCGAATCTCAGACCGGGCGATGTCTGTGTTTATGAGCGAAACACCTAAGCTCCACGCGGCTCCGACAGGAGATAATGGCGAACTTCTGCTGAATCTTTCACTACAGCTTTCTCTCACTCTTTCCTCTTGCAGCTCACCTGCGACGGACCAGCGTCCCGTCCAGGTGGGGAACCTATACGCCAAGGAAACCGGGAAATCGGCGCTTATGAGCCAGGCATGGCTCGAGAAGGAAGGAACCCTCAAGTGGTGGGCTCTGTGCTTACATAAGAAATCGATGTCACTATTTAACAGACATAAAGTCGCATATTTTAGGAGATGAGTGGCGTCGATTGATCGATTCGCATTACTTTATATTTTAACCCATGAAGTATAAGAAGCAAAATTAATCCCCGTGGGCTTTAAAGCTCTAAACTCTAAGAAGAAGACATTATTTAATTCCATAGCCCCCTAGAGAGAGAGTAGAAATATAAACGAAGACTTTTCAACCATGGCTGTTCCCACTACATTTCTGGCAGGGTGCATACAAATGTAGGTTATTTGCTATTTGTTTGTTTGCTTTATGTGAGAGCGAATAAACTGGATACTATTTATCGCAGAAAGAACAACTGCGTAGACGTCTCTTTGTTGGTTCGACAAAGACATTTTTTGTACTTCGTTTTGCCTGTTTTACCATCTAACAGCATTGGACAATTTAAAAATAATGTTAATAATTCTTTTTTATTAGCCAAGTGAAGAAAAAAGACAAGAACTAAAGTAGATCGCTTTGGTTATTAACAAGGTCAACTCGAACTTGATGTCATTTTTAGCATATGAAATCTATAATTTGCATTTTCAATAAAAAATACCTATCCCTACCAGAATAAAAGAGTACATAAAAAGGCACCTTGTGCAGCTATTATTTGAAATTAACTCGTGTTTTTCGATAAAAATATCATTATGCACATAGAGACAATTTTTTAAAGTGTTCTTTTACATCTTTCAAATATTGTGCAATTTCAATTTTAAAGGGGAAATAAAAAAAAAAAGAAAAAACGTTATCCTTTATTATATTCGCGATCCAATCTCGAAACGATAATATGTTCGGCTTCAGTATTGCTTTGATAGGGACATGAATGTGTGAAAGTTAAGGGGAAAAAATAAAGAGGAGGTATGGCAGAAAAATTGAATGAGATGATATTGAAAAGAAAGAGAGAAATGATCAAATACAGAGAGTGAGAGCAAGAAATGATATTAATAAAGAAGAAATTGCTATAAGGGATAGTCAAAGGACAGATTGCATGAGAAGCATAACGAGAGAGGGAGAGAGTGTGACAGAGAACCATCTTGAGAGAGTAAGAGAGAGAGTGTGTGAGAGAGAACTAAGGAGAGAAAGTGAGACACAAAGACTCGCGAATGAGAGACAAAGAATAAAGGGAAAGAGTGAGAATGACTGAGAGAAAGAAAACGGAGAAATGTATAGTGTTTGACATACGTATTTGCATACAGACACACACGCATATGTGTGCGTATTTGTATTGCTCAACGTTGAGTTTACAAAGAGTGAAAAAGCACTCAACGCATAAAAAGCGTGTTTGCGTTTTATTAAAGAAACCTTTATAATTCTGGCTCGATTCGAGTCTTCGATTGCTCAAACGATTGGCGCAGGGAAGTAGCATGAC
Source organism: Octopus sinensis (assembly GCF_006345805.1). Lineage (NCBI taxonomy): Eukaryota > Metazoa > Mollusca > Cephalopoda > Octopoda > Octopodidae > Octopus > Octopus sinensis. The sequence goes on from NC_043000.1 coordinate 52,060,167, forward strand.
AATATGTGAGCAAAAATATTAGCTTACACATAATTACTATAATTAGATTAATGCATTAGATCAATAGAGTCAAATATAGAATATACTACGTACTGGAAAATATTAATTTTTATGAACGCAAATATAGGAAACACAATTATATGTTACATTTCTCCCCCTCTTTTACAAATCTATTAATGTTGCGAAAATTCTCCTAAACCATATAAATAAATAATTCTCAAAATTAATACACCATAGATGCCATTAAGTATTTAAACAATAACCCTTAGGGTAATCTATAGTTCTTTTAATGTTCCGCAGTATCAGTTGTCAGTATAAACAAGGGAAAACTTCGCAGTAGGAATAATCAAAACCCTTCTCTATTTATAACAAGCCTAATATTTGCACTCCGAATCGTATATGTCTTTCTACATCAGTCGTTTCTCGAAGGCAACCCTTCCTTGCAGAGGAAAGTGAATTAACATGCCGCATAAGGTTTAGAGTACATTTTTTTATTACTTAACCATTTATACCTGTAGTTATAATGCATTATTATTTATACTTGTATTTTAAAGGGTAAATTTTAAAAGGGTAAAGAAAGCAATGCAAAAGTGATCCTAACTTTATCATTATTTGACAAAATCGTTCAAATTGTATATGTTTGTAGAGGAACTAATTTTCTATATTAACTGTTCTTTATGTTCTACTTCTTGCAAGCAAATAATGGATTCGAAACAGAAGCAGCACTATAATTGATTTTTGTTTTACGAAGAAGTGGTGTAGACTGTCCGACATTCACCGATGGTTAGAAGTTGTTTACGGACGTAGCGAAAGTTTAAAGAAGGAGAAACTAACTTTGGAGACAAAACACGAGACCCTTAACTGCGACTATTGCCACAAATTGCCAGCCAGTGAAAAGACGTTCCACAACCATGGACTATGCCGCACAACTGGGCTTTTGTCACAATGGATTTTAAAATTTATTGAAATACTTTGATTATCAAAATATGTGCGCAAATTCGAAACCTCGGTAGTTGATGCCTTATTTGAAGGGGAGAATGATGAAAGTCTGTTCTGGTCTGCAAGAAGCGTTTGAAGCCAACAAAGTTACTTTTTCTTTCCAGACCTCATAAAAAGGGTATGAAACGTCAGATGCTTTTATAATCCATATCTCTTCTCTAAGGCTTAAGGTGTACAATAACTAGCGGTTGGCACTAAAAGTTATGGTGATTGTTTCTTGAGATGACAAGAGTGCCTCTGTCTTGATTTTCTGGAAGGTGGCTTCATCCTGGACATTGAGACACTCAAAAAGCTTAAAGAGGTATTAGGAGGAAGAGATATTAATCGAAAAACGATCCACACTCTCCATTACAATGTGGTATAGGCTGGACCTGGCACACCCCAGACTACCTCTGTTCAATCTAATGAAGGACAGTCTTCGGGGATAAAGACTTAATTACACAGACAAGGTGAAAGTGACCATGAAGGAGTAGGTAGAACATTATACTCCTGGAACTTTTCAAGAAGACTCAAGAGTTGGGTTTAATTACGGTATAATGCGTTACTTGTTATGAAGATTATGTTGAGTAGTATCTTTGTTTAGAGGAAAAGTTACTCTGTTTACATAAGCAATTTGAACGACCTTTGTTCGTTAATCAAAAAGTAAGTCATACTGCCTGTTGTGCGGTATAACTTTTTTAAAGCTGTTTATCATTTTAAAGAAAAAAATCAGATTTGATAAATTCATTCAAACACCTCTATCGCTTTTTATATAAGATTATTGAACTATGAGCTGGCCAATATGTTTACTTCCTACATAAAGAATTCGTAATACCTTGAAAGATATCATATATTTCAAAAATCAATCTCTTATTCATATGAAAACTACGCCATCAAAATCATTTCTTCTGCTCATTGGTGATTTTTTTTTACAGCTGATATATTGAATAGATAAAAATATGTATTATCACCAAGTAATACATATTTTTATTCGGATTAGAAACTCTCATAGATGTTACAGATTCTTTATGAAAAATAGTGTGAGATATAGTTACACTGACAAAAAAAACCTTGTATTTTCAATACTAGAGATGAACTGAAGATATACAGTCTAAAGCAAAATATATCTAAACCTCCATCATTGCGCACCTACAACAACTCCTTTCTTGTTCTCTCAATGGAAAGTGGTGTGGTAAAGCATTCATATGTCGAACTAAATCGTCGTCGGCTGATGATGTAAGCAAATGCTATATCGGTCTCTCAGTACACGACTTTAAAGACCGATTATGTATTTACATTGGTCGGATATGTGTCCCCATCTAGTTTGTTGTTATCACAACGTTTCGGCTAGTTTACTCTCCAGCCTTCATCGGGTGTCCTGGTGGAATTTTGAACCCAACGCTGGGTTCTCATTCTTAAGGTATTTTTTTTAATGTTTTATTAGTATTCTTATTCTTATTATTTATTATTATTATTATTATTATTATTATTATCATTTATTCAAGGCACTGCCTGGAAATGAACTCGGAATTTTGGAGTTAGTAATCCGCGCTCTTAACCATTACGCTATAAACCCGTGAGCAATTACAGAGTGAATTTTAGGGCTTATAAGCCTAATATTTTTGTATCCTTCATTAATACCGGTTCCCATATTTTACTCATATTTGCACTAGGTCTGCTTAGGAGGTTGTATCCTAGCATACGTGATTTGTCTTTTAGTTTTCATATTTTCCAGTGGTGTTCTCATTCCAATGTAAATAGTATAAATAATGTACAAAATTCCTCATCTTTAAAATATGGAACAAGTCTAAAGACCGATACTGAAAACATTGCATTCTTCTTCAGATACCTAGAAAACTGACATACCACATCACACTCTAAATATGTATGGTACCTTCAAAACAATCTATCTATTTATCTATCTATCTATCTATCTATCTATCTATCTATCTATCTATCTATCTATCTATCTATCTATCTATCTATCTATCTATCTATCTATCTGGCGGACAGTTTAACATTTATTTTGCTCCCTGTCTGCCGAGGATGGGCGGTAGTGGCACCACGGTACTTTTTCACAAGAGCCTGGATCTCGAAGTCAAGACGATATTCGTAGACCCGAGGGTAGACTGGTCGTTCTGGATGTCGAACGGCAGTAATGGGTGCGCTTTTCGACTCGTATCAGTCTACGCACCGCCTTTAACAGGTCGGCCGGATTTCTTTCGACGTCTAGAAGTATTCCTGGGAACGTCTCGTCCTTTACTTTTAGTGTGGGATTGGAATGCTACCTTGGACACGCATCTAGACTATGTGGGGAGAGACAAAAACAGAAGGGGATGCAAATGCCTCAGAGACCTGCTCAGACGATTCCAACTGTCTGACAGGTACCGACTCGACCACCCAAATGCACCAACGTGACATGGAGCAACCACCGCAGTGGGTCGTCGAGATCGTATCTAGATAGGATACTGTGTAGGACAGTAGACAAGGATAACTTAGGATGTCCACAATTCCATACAGTCAACTACACGGATCACAAATTCGTGACGTGTACGCTAGACTTAGATAAGGCACATCGACAAGGTCCTGGAAACTGAACGCATCATTCCCGTCCAGACAAGTTTCCAGAGACCGGATTAGCACACTAGTAAAGAGGGCTTTGACGGGAGCCATCATCAACAACAAATGGTGGTTTGCCCTCAAGAGAGCAGTAAAAGCAGAAGCGATTAGGTACAGCAAAGCACTAGCATATAGATAGAAATAGAGTAGAGGGTGAGCTAGTTAAGAAGCTAGAAGAGGCAATTAGAAGCGGCATCGCATCCGACGTTTTGGCGGCGAGGTTGGCCCTCGACCAACACTTCAACGCCAAACACGAAGATGTGCTGTCAGAGCTAGGATGCGTGCTCTAAGGACGAGGTGTTGGAGCCGCGAGAGAGGCCCGGTGGCGGAGGCGCAACAGGGCAACAAGCCACCATTCGGTCTCTGGTAGATGAACAAAGGCGCGAATTGCTCGAGCCCAGCAAGATGTGCGAGACATTTCAGCGGCACTTTGCCCGACTGTACGGGACGAGTGGTGAGCGTGAACGCAAGGTGGATTTCAGTGCCTACCTGCACAGCCTACCACGACTCTCGGCAAGAGAGGCAGAGTGCTGTGAAGGTGCCATCACGGCGGCGGATGTGCAGGACGCGATGGCAGAATGCTCGAGAGGCAAATCGCCGGTTTTGGATGGTCTGCCTACGAGTTTTACAATTGTATGCCAGACTTGTTTGGAGACGTCTTGGCAGCGGTATACTGCAACTGGCAGCAAAACGGGAGCATACCCGGTTTTGTGAGTCGAGGAGCTGTAACACTGCTGAAGAAAGATCCAAACAAGGGGAACATTATAGATAACTTTAGACCAATCACTCTGCTCAATGCAGACCAGAAAATTTTGACAAAGGTGTTAGCCAAGAGGTTGGCGCTTGTCATCGAGAAACTGGTCGACAACGCACAAACGTGCGCCGTGCCGGGCCGGAGCATCCATGACAACCTCCATCTGATGCGCTACATCATAGACAGGGTAGTTAACGAACCTGGCATGGGTGGGGCCCTGATCAACTTGGATCAATCTAAAGCCTTCGATAGGGTAGACCATCGATACTTGGAGGCAGTCCTGAGAGCGGCTGGTTTCGGTCCCGTCTTCCGCGGCTGGATAGCTGCCTTGTACAGAGGCATCCGTTCAGTAATTCGCGTGAATGGACATCTATCGAGACCTTTCGACATTGCACGTTCGGTCCGTCAGAGATGCCCCCTCTCGGCGCTTCTATACGTATTGACTCTTGAGCCACTACTGCGGAAGCTGGCGACTCTGAGGGCATCCGCGAGAATTGGGATGCGGGACGAGCGTGTCTGCATACGCGGACGACGTCACCGTCATAGTGTCAAGCCACGAGCACATCGAGCGGGTCGGCGAGACACTGAAAGACTACGAAGCGGTGACAGGAGCAAAAATCAACCGGGAAAAGTCAGTGGGCTTGCGGCTCGGCACCTGGAGAAGCAAGCTCATGCCGTCCCCCAGTACCTCCGTCGTGGGACGCTGGACTGACGGCCCGGTTGAGTTGCTCGGGGTCTGGTTCGGTCCGGACCTCCAAATGGAGAAGAACTGGAACGAGATAACGAGTAGGGTGGTCACTCTCACCCAGCATGGGCCGAGAGGAAACTGTCCTAAAAGGTCGGGCGGAGGTGGCGAACGCGTACATCGCGTCCATCATCTACTACCGCCTGACCGTCGTACCTTGTCCCGACCCTACCATCACCAAACTAGACCGCATCCTCTTCCGCTTCTTGTGGAAAGGATGCGTCCCGATGGTCAGGCGATCCATTTGCTGTCAACAACCCGTTAAAAGGAGGGCTGGGCATGCCGTGGTTGATGATGCGCAGACACGCGCTGAGACTGCGACATCTCCGGCTCTATGTAGACGACGGTGAACAGTGTGGTCGCCGTTTGTGAGGCACGCATTCCCGCAACTGTCTCCATGACCGAACTGCAGTCGTGGATCAAAAAGAGGCCGAGGAAGGGCGAATGGCACCGCGAGTGTCGCGTTGCTCTCAAGCAACTCTGCCGTCCCGGGTCGACCTTGAGTGACTTCAACACAACCAAAGCATTCTATAGGGGATTAGTGGAGGGGAGGTACGACGACGACCTCGGGGCAAACCTGGGCGTCCTGTTTCAAACGAGTTTCGCCTGTTTCAAACGAGTTTCGGCCCGGGACCTATGGACAACTTCCAGAGATCCCTGGCCTGGCGGTGCTACCGAGAAGCGCTACCCGTTCGGGATAGCTCTATAGGCATGGCTCGAGAAACACGGGGCCGACCTGCCCGAGATGCGGGCAGAACGACGAGACCGCTCTGCACGCAATCGTGCAGTGTCCAGCAATTTCCCACCTGTGGGCTTATGTCGAACGACTGCTGTCACGTGTGGGACGTGTCGGTTTATCAGCCGAGTCTATCGTTAATATCGTCACGCCTCCTTCCTTCAAACGGGAAGGAAGAGCTATTTTTATCATACTTGTGGCTATGGCGAAACAATGTATCTGGTGGACGCGCCTGAAAGGATTAGAGACAAACACTTTCCTCTCTGGTCAATCTCTCATCAACTTCTTCTTCAAGTATCACTTGAGGAGGAAAGTGAGAGTAGAGAGGCAAGTTTTGTCTAGTGAATGTTTTAAAAAAGATGGTGAATGTAGCAAGGATGGCACGTATGAATGACGAAGCCACCTTGACTATGATTCTATGAACCATAAAAATTAATACAGAGAGTTGCTTATTTGCAAAAAAAATAAAAGAAAGAAATAAACATGTGACTTCATTGACCGAGGTTACCGTGGTCTTTTCCGTAGGCTTTTCTTTCCACGGTAAACCTCACCTGTCCTCCCCTTTACACTTCATATTGACATTTCTGTGATAACGATCCCTATTGATCAATTTTTTTTCCTCTCCCCCTTTTTTTTTAACACCCCCTTTTTTTGTCCTCTTCTCTCCTTTTACGATCCCTTTTGATCGAACACCCCTCTTTTTTTTTACCTTCAAAAGAAAAGCTCTACCTTGTAATTTGTTCTATCTGTGTGCAGCCCTGTGTGGCTAATAAAGAAACATATCTATCTATCTATCTATCTATCTATCTATCTATCTATCTATCTATCTATCTATCTATCTATCTATCTATCTATCTATCTATGTATAATATATTTTGACCAGCTTTTAATTACAAATGTGATTCAAAAGGAAGGTGTTTTCATGCATTGCACTTATTAAGAAATAAGTTTGTTAGTGCTACACACGCACATACACAAAACTGCAATGTATGTATGCATACCTTATATAAATATGTATGTGCTTATATATATGTATATATATATTTATATATATATATATATATATAATATATATATATAATATATATATATAATATATATATATATATTATAATATATAATATATATATATTAATATTATATATATATATATATAATATATATATTATATATATATATCTATATATATATATATATATATATATATATATATATAAATAACTATATATATATAGATGCATTTATAAATGTGTTTTTGATTTACGAATGCACAAACGCACACACACACACACACACACACACACACACACATATACACAATATTGCAGCCGCACACACAAAAAAGAGAAAAATAGTTATGAAAAGAAAATCGCTGAAGTAACTATGTTCCCATTAACACGGCTGCATGAGTACTTGAGGACTTTGCAGCTCACATGGTTTTCATATTGAAGAGGAAGACTACTTTAATCTAACTAAAGTTGATCCGTGTATACAGGATGGTTCTCTTATTTTGCTTTCCTAACCAGTATATGTAAGGAAATAGACATTACAATAGCATGTTATGGGGATAATAGGAGAGAATGAGTATATGTAGGGACTCTTTGAGAGAGAGAGAGAGAGAGAGAGAGAGAGAGAGAGAGAGAGAGAGAGAGAGAGAGTACTTAGGAAATAATACTGTGCTATTAACGGACAAGTAAATGATGCAAGCTCAGCTTCGGAGAAGTGGAATTTTATTTTTATTTCTTGATGGACGGATCAGAACGAAGAGGATAATAATAGTGCTAAGGAAAAGAAATCTAAGTAGAATCTGAAAGAGAATCAGTAAAAGAACTCCTGGGAATTAAAAGTTAAAAGAATATAAACCTGAAACTCTCAGATGGATGTACTTAACAAGTTAGAATAAACTGAATTGCTATGGGAGGTTAAACAGTAATTTAGATTTCAAGAAAATGGGTTTTCATTACTAAAATGAAGAAGTGGTGAGAAACAAGGGTGTAAAAAGAAGTGAGCAAGAAGAAAGTGATGACAGGCTGGCTTGTATTGTTTGCACAAAGAAAGGAATGATGGTTAGATGGAAAGTGAGGGAGACAGAAATATAGACAGACAGAGGACGAGGGAGTGAGTGAGAGAGAGCGAGAGAGAGAGAGAGAGAGAGAGGAGAAGAGGTTGGATTACAGAAGGAAAGGGAGAGAAATACTGAGCTTTACAGTTAGACAGTAAACTCGTAGAAAAAGATAAAAGTGATTTAATGGACAAAGCAATAGCCTTTTTGTGCTAAATGACTTAGAAGAGAAGGGCTGTTCGCACGTCCTTTCTCGATGTCTCCGGAGGCTGGAGAAAGGAAGGATGGCAGGCAGGTAGGAAGGAAGGAACAGAGTGTATTCCACTATAATTGCACTTATCTACCCAAGCGCCCGGTGGTGTTAATCCTGACTACGGAGTACATCCACCACTAAAAACTGGATAAAGCTAAACTGGTTTTCTATAATAGATTTAGAGTGGTTGAATATCCAAGATGTACTGGATGTCAATGGGAAATACAGATATTACAAAAATATTATCAATTCAGGTATGGCTTATTCAAACTGTCTATCCCAGTGAGAAAAATATTGACACACAGAGAAATACATATATATAAACCCCCTGAAAGTGACACACAAAACTGAGAGGTTATCGTCTAAGCTTTCGGAGCGGCCAAATTTCTGTGCAAAAAAGTAATGTCAATAACCTGTGAAGAGTGTACTTATTATAATAGTTACTTTTGTGTCTGTTAGACCGAAGACAATAAATTTAATTGCTATGTCTCGCAGCATAGTTATCACGCAGAAGCACCTGCATTGATTCTTGCTTCTTATAATTTAATTCTTCAATGGAATTTGCAGTACATTTTATGCATCTGTAAATAATTATGGCAAATAACTCTAATCACTTACTTTCGTGTTTCGATTCTTTGATAAAGTACTCCAGCACGACCGCAGCTACTTGGTTGAAACGAATAGCAAAAAAAAAAAAGAAGACATATAATCACATACACGTAAGTAGAAAAACCAATATAAACCGGAAATACGAACCAGGATTGGTTCCAGGTGTGGTACCCTATTTGTGTTCATCTTTACACACACACCCACACAACACACACACACACACACATCTATATATATATATATATATATATATATATAATATATATATATCGACACACACATATATATATATATATATATATATATATATATATATCGACAACACACAAACATATAATTATATATATATATATATATTATATATATATATATATCTGTGTGTGGTGTGTGTGTATATATATATGTGTGTGTGTGTGTGTACATATATATGTATATATATTTTCTTTTATTATTTTATTCTTTTACTTGTTTCAGTCATTTGACGGCGGCCATGCTGGAGCACCGTCTTAAGTCGAGCACATCGACCCCAGGACTTATTCTTTGTAAGCCTAGTACTTATTCTAACGGTCTCTGTTACCGAACCGCTAAGTTACGGGGTCGTGAACACGCCAGCATCGGTTGTCAAGCAATGGGGGGGGGGGCAAAAACAGACACACACACACACACACCATATATATATATAATATATATACATACATACATACATATATATATATATATACATACATACACAGACACAGACAGACACACACACAGTGTATATATAATATATATATATATATATATAATATACATACATACATACATATATGTACATACATACACATATATGTATATATATGCATATATGGGTACAGGACGTCACAAGACGTAAACAACATGAAACGTGAAGACAAACATGAGTATGCAAACAACCAGAGAAACAGTGGAAAACAAGACAAATAACATAAAGAACGACCCAATCATCAGTTATCAGTTGTCCATCTCCTCTTCATTTCGAATATATATATATACATATTATATATAATATATATATATATATATATATATATAGATATATATATATATCTATATATATACGACGGGCTTCTTTTAGCTTTCGCCTACCAAATCTAGTCACAAGGCTTTGGTAGGCCCGAGGCTATAGTAGAAGACACTTGCCCAAGTTGCCACGTAGTGGAATTGAACCTGAAACCATGTGGCTTGTAAGCAAGCGACTTACCACAACAGTTTATTCTTTTACTTATTTCAGTCATTTTAACTGTGATCATGCTGGAACACTGCTTTAATCGAAGAAATCGACTCAGGACTTATTCTTTGTAAGCCTATAATTATTCTATCGGTCTCTTTTGCCGAACCGGTAAGTTTCGGGAGCTTAAACACCCAAACCTCAGTTGTCAAGCGATGGTAGGGGGGGGACAAACACAGACATAGAAATATATATATATACATACACACCCACATATACATATACATATACATACATACATATATATATATATAATATATAATATATATATATATATATATATATATATATATACACGTAAATTCAGAATGACGGAATGAGTACTCAACACTGCATTGGTGGATAAATAATTTCTTTATTTCCGAATTAAGACTACCATTGGTTTCATGTTAAGACGAAGTAGGAAAATATCCAACTATGTTAACAACTTTTCAAGCCGATCACTTCGATCACATGGAGAAAGGTATATATATATATATATATATATATATATATATACACGACGGGCTTCTTTCAGTTTCAGTCTACTAAATCCACTCACAAGGCTTTGGGCGGGTCGAGGCTTAGAAGAAAACACTAATCCAAGGCGCCACGCAGTGGGACTGAACTCGTAAGCATGTGGTTGGGAAGCAAACTTCTTTATTTCAAGATTTTGCCATAATAGCATTAAACAGAGTGAGAAGCTTGCGGACTGGACAAAGACATTAAATGAGATGAGTGATGAAAAGATGGTATTAATGGGAGAAAGACAAAAGACGCCGGTCGATCTTTCTTTCTCTAAAACATTGTTCCATTTTACAGTAACATTAGATTTCATAATAATATCAAAAACATTAAATTGAGGCGCTAAGCCTCTTATCAATCATCCCCGATTAAATCTCTTGCTGCCTCCAGGCAATCCTGCAGCAGAAAGTCGGGGACCCAGAAAAGATAATTGCACTCTTCCTTAGAAAAGGAATCGATTATCTTATAAAATTTACTTTCTTCCATGACCTTTGCAGCCACCTGCGGAGGCCAGTGTAGACTATCCATGCAGGTCGGGACCACCAGTTCCCGACCTTCAAAACTATCTACAAAGTTCTATAGATAGAAGACCACATATTCTTTATTATTTTCATTGGGAGAGGCCGCAGCCTCCTCCGCCTGTGGCACAATTCCACCAGCGAAGTTTCGGGACATGTCGGCAGGGCATTGCAAACCGCCGGCACCATCCCATTCTTTCTTCTTCTTTTTCATCTTTGGCGCGGGAGGGGTTGGCTCCTTCGCCTCAACCGGAGGAACATCGCCTCCTCCTGCAACTCCCGGATCCTTCGGTGAGCAACCATTGTTGCTCCCCTTCTTCCTTTTCTCCCCCTTTTTCTGGGGGAAATCTCTCCTCCTCCTCACCTACCCCCTTCTCTCCTTCTGGAGAACGAGGGGAGCTCTTCTACAACCAACTGCTCCAGGACCCTACACTGGTTCTGGAGACAGTTTTTCTTTATGTGGCCAGGCTCCAGGCCGATGACACCTGGGATGGGGGAGGGTGTTGGTGGCGACCCTCAAGAATCACCGGGTACCTGCACCTGGCCATTTTCCAAAAATCTGGAAATCCAGATTGGCTGATTGGGTCCACAGGGTCAAAACAGCCTTTGACTGAACCCAATCAGCCGCAGGAAAAATGTTCACATTAAGGAGCTTGGTTCCGCTGCCATCCAGACTCTGGCGGATAGTCTCCTTTATCCATTCGGGTTTTATCCCGGGCAGCAACCCGCAGATCTAAGGTCTTACTAGCCTTTTCCCACAATACGTGAGAAGAAGCAAAAGTTCTTTGCTCTCTAAGTGCTGGCTCGGAAATTTGCGAGCCTTTTCAGGGGTGTCAAATAGCAACCACACTGTTTCATATTTACTCCCCTGGAAATTAATTTAATAGTTAGCAGATACTCTGCCAACTCCTTTTCTGTCCCAATCTTTTCAAATAGGGCGACGGTGTCGAGCGACTTGGAGTAAGTACTCAACACCACCGTCCTCTCTTCAAGATCTTTCAACCACTGTTTGGGTGGTATAATTTCCCACTTCAATTCATTGTCTTTTTTCATTGCAATGGTTTTTGGTATAAAAGTTTGAAAGTAGTTGCAAATAAAACTAAAAACAGAAAGAAGAAAAAGAAAGAAATCAAAAGAAAATCACA
>NC_043000.1:52077338-52107338 GCF_006345805.1 Octopus sinensis
ATCCTTGGTATGGACATATATAAATCAACAATCATTTGGATATTATGAAACCCTCTAATTGATTGCATTTCAAATCTACAACCGCCTCTGTATACAGGAACTAACCTTGTCCTTGTAAGTTAAGCGACTTGGTGCTGGTAATGGTGTTGCAATGATTTAATTTGGCTGATTTTATGATGAAAAGGGAACAATCAATAGAAAGTGAGAGGTAAAAATAATGTTCCCACCGGTTATGATAGGCAAAAACGTACTAAAATCATGCGAATGAATAACATTTAGAAGTTAGTGAACAAGTTGTGGAATATTAAAATATTTAGCGATTTGTAATATAAGTCAATGCATAAAGATAGTGATTTCAAATTTTGGCACAAGGACAGGAATTTTGTAGGACGGGGTGAGTCGAGTACATCGAACCCATTGTTCAAGTGGTACTTATTTTATTGACTTCAAAAGAATGAAAGACAAAGTTACAATTCTGCCAGCTCGCCGCCTTACTGCATGAAGCATATGAGGACTAGTGAAGCATTTTGTTATACCACAATACACATTACAGTTGGCTATCAGTCGAACCAAAATAAGGAATCTCTAGATAGTCACCCGATTGCTGAAAATGGCAGTCAAATCTTGCTCCCACCCACTCCTTCACTGTCTGAGAAAAGAATACATCGAATAATGTGGTTCAAGTTCCTTGTACAGAGGAGGAAATACAGGTTCGTTAGAGATGAAATACATTTAACCATAAATATTCACTATTAGAGCTCACCTGTAAACAGTTACAAACAGTTACTACAACAGCCTCAGCAGCAGTTTATTTGTACCTACTATATACTTGTAATTATTTTATTGATGTCAACGGCAAACAGAACTTCTTATTTTGGTATAAGCAAAAAGTAGTCACAGTAACAGATGTAGCAATAGAAACACGAATCAATTGAAAAGACTATTATGGAAATAACTGTAACTGTTGCTTGTTCAATATTCAGCAGCAAACATAGTGGCGAGTTGGCAGAAATGTTAGCACGCCGGTCGAAATGCGTAGCTGTATTTCGTCTGCCGTTACGTTCTGAGTTAAAATTCCGCCGAGGTCGTCTTTGCCTTTCATCCTTTCGGGGTCGATAAATCAAGTACCAGTTGCGCACTCAGGTCGATATAATCGACTTAATCAGTCTGTCTGTCCTTGTTTGTCCCCCCTATGTTTAACCCCTTGTGGGTAGTAAAGAAATAGGTATTTCGTCTGTCTTTACGTTCTGAGTTCAAATTCCGCCGAAGTCGACTTTGCCTTTCATCCTTTCGGGGCCGATTAAATAAGTACCAGTTACGCACTGAGGTCGATATAATCGACTTAATCCATTTGTTTATCCTTGTTTGTCTTCTCTGTGTTTAGCTCCTTGCGGGTAGTAAAGAAATAGAAATAAGTATTCGTCTGATTTTCGTTCAGACTTCAAATTCCACCGAGGTCGACTTTGTCTTTCATCCTTTTGGGGTCAATAAAATAAGAACCAGTTGCGTACTTAGGTTGATCTAATCCACTGGCCCCCTTCCCCCGAATTTCGGACGTTGTGCCTAGAGTAGAAAAGAATATTTAGCAGCAAACATAAAATATATAAAGTATAATAATCTGAACGCTTATAAAAAGTTAATTCACTAATCCATTAATAATTTTTTAATGATCGTCACATTTAAATTAAAATGCAAATTAACGCACTTTCCTGCAAGATCAGAAGCATCTATACGTTCTTTTTATGCTGCATGACTGCATCCAAAATAAACGTATTTTGATAATTGCTAAAAAGCAACCAGATTACGTTCGAAACTTACAGTGTGTTATTGCAGTCGTTCCCAACCTTCTCACAGAGGTTGCTAACAATGGTTCACAACCCTTTTATTCGAATGAGTTTTCTTCGGACCCCCTTTAATATGCCTAACCTAATATATATATATATATATATATATATATATATATATATATATATATATATATATATATATTAATATATATATATATATATGTATGTATGTATGTTGTATGTATGTATGTATGTATGTATGTATGTATGTATGTATATGAATTTTTTTATTTAGTTCACGAATACCCCCGTACTACTTTTGCGGACTACCAGAGGTCCACAGATCCCAGGCTAGGAACCGGTGTGCTTTTGAATAAGACGTTGTTGAGACTTATGTTCACAGAAAATCTGTCATATGCTTCGCAGCAAATTTTATGCTGCAAACTGTTTATTGTGATTTATATGTAGAAATTAGTCTTCGCTATACATGATGTTTTTAGAATTATTGATCATAAGTAATCCAAATCTGCACGGTGTGAACACGTTAATGCTGCTTCCATATTTTAACTTCGTTGTCGTATAAATTGTTTTCCTTTACTTTCGAAATACAATAATCCCACGCCATATCGCGGTTCATCTATCGCAGGTTATTCATCTATCGAGGTTTATTCACCTATCGCGGTTCATCTATCGCGACTCATTCGTGGTGTTGTTTTCCATTTATGATAAAATAAATATATACAAATTATAAAAATAATTAAAAGGATATACAGTACAGTACTGTTTCTACTTCGCGGATTTTCATCTATCGCAGAGTGGGTATTTGGACCGTAACACCCGCGACAGTGGAGGGATTACTGTATGTCGACTTTTAATTAAGAGACAAAAGAAAGACAACCCTGCATGTTCTTAGTTAACAATGCTGATAGATCAATAATAGATGAATTCATAAGTAGTTATAAACACCTACATAATACCTGCCAACCTACGTATCTACATACATACGTGCTTCTATCTATCTCTCTCTCTCTCTCTCTCTATATATATATATATATATATATATATATATTATATATATATATATATATATATAATATATATATGTATATACATACATATGTATGTATATATGTATGTATGCATGTATGTTTGTATATATAAATATATAAATAAATATATATATATATATATATGTTATATATTTATTTATTTATATATGTATATACGTACATATATATACACGTATAAATGCAAACAAATTGATAACTAGATGTGTACTTTATCTCATTGTAAGATATATTACAGAATTTCTAGTTTGCAATAATGAGTTTTGCACCTGCTTTAGTATTATATACAATTCATTAAGGAAATAGAGAAAAAAAGCTAACAAGCAAAATACGGAAAGAAAATCAGTACACAAAAATGAAGGTGTCGAAAACAGTCAGACAATAAATATAGGTAACAATTTTCTTCTAAATTGCTTTCCAGTGCATTCGTGAAAAATAAAGGAAAAGAAAGTTATAACACTAGTGCAGAAAAGAAAGTAAATTCGATGAGAAAGAATAGGTGTGAACAAAAATAAAGAAATAAAGAAATATATGAAGAAGGTAAACTAAAATGAAAATTTGGTTGCTGTCTCTATTAATCCTCCAGCAGCAATGTAGCAACCTAAGTGAAAATTCAGATTTTGCTATTTAGTTATGTAGATTACGGATGTGCTTATTAAGTTCTAGTATTCTGACATACTATTAAAATGAGCATTTTACGAAACAACTAAGGAATTTAGATTAACTAATGAGCCACTACATACTGGATCTGCTTGGATAACGGTTGAATTTAAATCATGTAACACCCTACAAAAGATTGTGATTTGAAAGAGACATATAAAGATGAGACACAATTAGGTATATTTCCTAATCGTTGTTCCTAGCCGGACCAGCAACCAATCAGTTAGACGAGCCCGACCAAGTTTAAATTCCCCCATGGCTTCGTATATTATATTAGCCTAAAGTACAACGTTACATATATAAGACTAAACGACAGTTTAAGTCTTTACTAATAATGAGTGTGAATTTATAGATCTCAAAAGTGGGAATACTTTGATGCAGAAAAAAAAATCATTCATAAATGTAATCAGTCATTTCAACTAATTGCTACAGTAATCAAATTAGGCAAAGTATTCAGCAATGCGTACAGGGTGATAATTAACTCATAGACATGTATGACCATCAATGACAAGTTTTTCTAGAAATTAAAGATAATATACGTCAGCAATATCCGTGCTGAACTTTAAAGTCAATAACAGCTTGCACAACACCACTATGACCCACATTTACAAATCCAAGTATTCCAGAAACAAGCAAGAGCAAGAATTCTGGCTTCGCAATGAGGTGGGTGTTATGTTGGAACTTCCTTCTCTTAGAGAGACCTCTAAACAAAGACTTAGACTTGGACGCCCTGCAGGACATACATACATACATACATACATACATACATACATCATACATACATACATACATACATACATACACACATACATACATACATACATACATACACACATGTATATATATGTTTGTCCCTGTATACATAAAGATACATACATTCATCTATATTCATTTATATACATGTATGTATGTATGTATGTATGTATGTATGTATGTATGTATGTATGTATGTGTGTGTGTATGTATTTATAGAGAGATAAAACGAAATCGGAGGGATAGAAAAATGGTTGAAGCTTCAATTCATAGTCAGATATATTTATATTACAAAAGTTCTAGGTTACAATAATGAGATTTCCACCTGTTTTACCATTGTGTACCATTCATTAAGGAAATAGAGAAATAGCTAAAAAGCAAAATGCCGAACCAAAATCTATACAAATACTGAAACTGAATGTACACGCACAAACACACACACATACACACACACACATAAACACACACACATAAGTATGTATGTATATGAAGTAATTTAGGCTAGAGAATTGTCATGGAAATATTTTAACTCGCTAATATCTATTGTTATAGAAATTTACTTCCTGATATTCACCAAATTACATCAGTTTAAAAGAAACAGACAATTCTATGTTTGGACGAACAATACACGAAAAGAAAATTAAAAAAACAAACAAACAAACAAACAAACAAAAAGTCAAACAAATGAATAATAATAATAATAATAATAGTAGTAGTAGTAGTAGTAATAATAATAATAATAATAATAATAATAATAATAATAATGATAATAATAATGATGATGA
Organism: Octopus sinensis; assembly: GCF_006345805.1. Classification (NCBI taxonomy): domain Eukaryota; kingdom Metazoa; phylum Mollusca; class Cephalopoda; order Octopoda; family Octopodidae; genus Octopus; species Octopus sinensis. The sequence goes on from NC_043000.1 coordinate 52,082,391, forward strand.
TGATGATGATGATGATGATGATGATGATGATGATGATGATGATGATGGTGGTGATGATGATGATGATGATGATGATGATGATGATGCTGCTGATGATGATGAAGATGATGATGATGATGATGATGATGATGATGATGATGATGATGATGATGAATAAATAAATAAATAAATAAATAAATAAATAGACAAAAAAATTACGGTGCTAAGTGTATTTTCATTAGAATATATATGTGAAGTGTTTATCCTTTGCAATAATGAAACGAATCTAATAATTTGAGATCAAATAGCGAGAATGTCTATAGATGATTTTTTTAAAATTAATATGGTTCATTAGATATATAAAAAGAAATCAATAAAACGGAGGATATTTATGATGATATTTATGAAACCAATGTATGGTTATTGCGGTTCCTATACAAAAGCTTATAACAGTATATAGTGTATTTGTGTGCAAGTTTCTAAAATGACTAGATACAGAGACAGCACGAGGGATGAGACATGACACTTATGAGTGATAACGTTTACTTGTTATATAAGGTTTTTATAAGTTGTGTTTACTTGTTATATAAGGTTTTTATAAGTTGTGTTTACTTGTTATATAAGGTTTTATAAGTTGTGTTTACTTGTTATATGTGTTTTTATAAGTTGATCGTGCAAGTACGGAAATGTACATACCTCGCAGTCAGGTGATATGGTAATTCTCGTGATCCTTTTCAGGTCTTCCAAGGAAGGGAAAATGTTATCGTCAAAGTAAAGAACAAACCCAAATGTTCGAAACAAAGTCGTATCTACTAAAATAATTCAAAGTGTCACGCGAGGGTGTTTACTCGGAGGACTGATTTAATGTACTCGGAGGATCGATTTGGTATACAGGACATGGAAGATTTGAACTCAGAAAGCAGAGAGCAGGAACAAATAATGCAAGGTGTCTGGTTCGATTTCCTTACGGTTCTGCCAATCTACCACCAGGCACCAAAATGATGAAGGGTAAAGGAGACCTCACTGATATTTACACTCAGTGCGCAGAGAATCGAATAAAATATACCGAGACATTAAACATAGACAGACGATTTTGAATTCATTGAGACCGCTTAGTCCAAACAGTATCGGTGGAACTTAAAAATTAAAACAGCCAGCAAGTTAAAACAATGCCGGCCAGAAATTGTTGTGGGAGATCACAAAAGAAAATGACGTGCTCGGTTGTGGAAATCTGCTGTCCTCTGGACACCAACGTCGTTAGAAAATTACAGGAGGAATAAGAAATTTTTAGGCCATTGATGAGCTCTTTACAAAACTAGTACCCTTCACAGACTTTCACCTTCATGCATATTTTTATTGGAGCGACAGAATACGTACCAACCTATCTGTTGGAAAGTATGGTTGAACTTGGGTTCTTGGTGAGAAATGGCAACTCCTCTACAAACGATCACTGTATCTGCGACTATAAAAATATGCAGGATTTAAGGGATGATGAACAAAGTAAGATGCATTATTTCACAACCTTGTTACCAAGCAGGTGACCAGTCAAATTTAACTCTAAATTAAAAGAAGAAAAAGAACGAACATATAATCGTACATACATGCAGGTATATATAAATGGAATTTATAGAAAAAACAAAAGGAAAAACAGGTGTATCAAACAACAAACAAGTGTATTAATTTGACGCTCGGGAAAAATGAAAAAGTCTTTAACGTTTCAAGCCTTCGCTCTTCAACATAGAGGCATAGAGAAAATAAACGGAGAAAGAGTAAAAGAAACTTGTAGATTTCAGCAATACACACACGCACGCGCGCACACACACATATACACATATATATACATACACACACATATATAGATACATATAGATACATACATACATAGATACACACACATATATATATATTAAAGATAAAAAGACTTAGTTTTAAATCGTTGAGCGAGAAATAAGTAGTAACAGAATAAGTAGAGACTTAATTGCCTTTCTCTTAACGAGATGAGTGATTGAGTGTTACTATAAAAATATGTACCTCGAGCAAGGCCTAGTGCTGCCATCTCTAGCCAACGGTTATCCTGTACTGATGAAAGGAAATAACCTAGAAACCATTGGTCCGCCAATACCGTTTAAGGCCGAGTGGGGACGTAAGCTCCTCTGTTCGAGGTATAAGAACGCAAGTGTGTGTCGATAGCTAACTGGAAAATATGTTTTTCTGGGGCTGGAAAAGGTAGTAACACTGTCCTAATCAGAACTGCCACTTTACGTTGGCAAACAGACTTTATCCCATATATATATTTATTATATTAGAGGGAAAAGCAGGACCAATGCAGAACGCGTGTTTCAAGTCATTAGGAATAATTTAATTAGGGTAAGGTGGATTTGAAGACTTACAGCCATTTCTGGGATAACCTAAGAGGTTGGTTAGCATGTCCATGCACTGGGTATTCTGTCTGTGTGTGTGTCTTCTAGGATCTCGGCATCCTCCATCCGATTGCGCTCACATTTGATTTGTAGATACCGACGGTATCAGGGCGTGTATAAGTCTTGAAAAAATTACAAAAATCAATTCCAGGTGAGAATGCAATCGATAAAGCCGTGGGAACGTGCATTTGTACGCGGAAGTGCATCAGCTGTTGTGATCGACACTACGCGTACGGGAGAAAAATGCACATGCAGTTTGCACAAAAAAATAAAGGAGCGGGAGGTTATTTTTTATTTCCCTCATGCCATTGATTCCGTCGGACTGTGTTTACCCGATGAAACGCGTTCAGTTCCAGATTCGCCTGAGCTTCGCGATGACCATCAATAAAGTACAGGGGCAGTCATTGAAAGTTGTGGAGTTGGAACCCAGCACTCTCTGCTTTTCGCACGGACAACTGTATGTGGTCTGTTCGACAAACCTTTTCTACTACGCTCCAGACGGAGTAACAAGGAATGTAGTTTACAAGGCTGCGCTCTACTAGCTTTTCGTTGCTCTTGAACATCCCGTAATGTAAGTTAGCTTAAAGTTAGTTACTTAGTTCCCTGGGATATTGCTTTTCATCAAAAATCACCCCAAGTTGATTCCCTACATATTTTATCGAATAAACTTATTATTGTCCCAGGTACGTTCTCATAAATTCATCATGCTTTTCCATCTAGATTTACCTCCAGCTAATCCATTTGCATGCATCGTTTATGTTAACAAATATATTAAAATTATTATTAAAAATGCTTACAAAACATAGTCTTTGCTCTCTCTGCTTTGTCCTTCGAGAAGATGAAGCCAGGTGATTTTGATGGACCGCAGATTCGTACACATGTACGTGATCAAGAATTTGCCAGGAAGATGAATGACAAGGAAAGGACCGAATAGCTTTCATTGGTGGTGGCAATAGAAAACTTTCTCGGTAATAAAAAGGCTGACATCTATGAAACTTTCGTAGTTAATATGCTATTCGTAATCTTGCATGTAACATGAGTGTCAAATTACATTTCACGTACACTCATCTTGATACATTCCCCAAGAAGCTAGGACAAACAAGACGAGCGATTCCATCAGGACCTCAAGACCATGGAAGAGTGTTACAAAGGGAAATGGGACAAACATATGAAGGTAGATTACTGCTGGAGCATTAAGTGAGATTGTCCTGAGACAGTCCACAAACGCAAGAGGTTCAAGCGCAAATTCCTGACTGAATAAATGCAATTGATCTTTCCCTCTTCATAGTAAATAATGTCGTATTTATCAATCAGTTTTGTATAAAGTGTATAAACGAGTCTATAAAGTGTATAAAGGCGCAGGAGTGGCTGTGTGGTAAGTAGCTTGCTTACCAACCACATGGTTTCAGGTTCAGTTCCACTGCGTGGAATCTTGGGCAAGTGTCTTCTACTATAGCCTCGGGCCGACCAAAGCCTTGTGAGTGGATTTTGTAGACGGAAACTGAAAGAAGCCCATCGTATATATGTATTTATATATATAATATATGTGTGTGTATGTTTGTGTCTCTGTGTTTGTCCCCCTAGCATTGCTTGACAACCGATGCTGGTGTGTTTATGTCCCCGTTACTTAGAATAAGTCCCGGGGTCGATTTGCTCGACTAAAGGCGGTGCTCCAGTATGGCCGCAGTCAAATGACTGAAACAAGTAAAAGAGTAAAACAGTAAAGAGTAAAACAGTTTTGTATAAAAAAATTCCAAGAGGCGTCTGATCGGCAACCGGCGGCTTTGAGGTCGTTCTGTCCCTGCGTCTGTGGAGACTTCGCGGCAAACAGGGCGTCCCGTCAATCGGGATATGCATGCGGGATGTCGAGGACCGCTTGTGAATTCAATATTCCCAAGAAACGTCTATGAATCCTATGGAACCGCGAATGGCTCGCTATCTCCATTGACCTCGCACAGGACGGTCGAGCGTGGGCAGCTATGGCTCGTGATGCTGTTAGGAACAGAGAAGAAGCCGGCTCAACCCGCCCTGGGTGAACGCCGCCACAAGTACAAGTAGTAGTAAGTTTGTATAAACTATAACCTTTTCCTTATTAAGGAATCTGTTCTAGATTGTATTCTTGAACAAATTTATACTATCTTGCATTTTATTTTTTATTACCTAGCTAATTTAAAGAGTGTTTAATCACGTATCTCTCCTGACTATGACGTCAATGTAATGAAGACAAATTTTGAGATTTTGAAATAGCTTGCAAAAAATTAAGGCATTTAGGAAATAAATTGCAAAAAATTAAGGCATTTAGGAAATAACCAACTTCAGATCTGAAATCTATGCACTCAGTGTAGGTAATACCAAGTATTGATATCAATGCAACAAAATATTTTTTGACCAGTGTTATCTGTTAATCAATACACACACACACACACACACACACACACACACACACACACCACACACACACACACATACACACGCATACACATACATACATACATACATACATACATGCATACATATATAGTGGACTCTCCTGTCGTTAGGCCACAAGGATGATCTGTTTAAAGTGATCAAACGTTTGTGTTCAGAAAAGCTCACTCCCATCATCAAATCAACATTAGCTGTACAGATTCGCCGTGTACCATATGTCAGATGACGAAAAGAGCGTAGAGCAATGCGAAATGAAGTGCCTTTCTCATGAACACAATGCAATGCTCGGTCTTGGAATCAAACCACAATCTCGCAATGGTGAGTACAACACTTTAATCACGAAGCCATGCGCCTCCACACACACACACATATCAGGCGGTTATTTTGAGTCTAATTTTAAGACTGTATGGCCATTAATTTTTCAGGTGGGCCATCTCATTATGTGATATGTGTTCATATTTCAAGAAAAAGCGTAATTTGAGTTGCATAAAATCTAGAGCTTACAGAGAAAAACGAACCTCAGATGTGAATTCAGCCTAAAAACAAGTGCTGGTATTAATGCACCAAAAACTTTGTTTCCCTGTGTTATTTACTAACCGCTAATGGGACACTGTCCAGAGGATAAAGGTTTCGTGATAGCCCTAATACGAAGATGCACTCATTGAAATAGAAATAATGAACGGCGAGAAGAGTAATTAGCTGTACTTTGGAGAAGGAAAGCAGGATCTTTTCGGTTTGAACGGCAGTTTTTAACATAATTCCTAGGTAACTAAAAAATTTTAAACTTCGTATACTGGTAGAATATATTAATAAAACATCTTTTTCTCTTGGTTTTATTGAGAAAATATTTGTTGTCTTTTTTTCTTAAATTTCTGCAATTTCAACCAATCAGTGACGTCTATTGAGTTAAAAAGCATTCTGTGCCATATGAATATGTCCCTCGTTTAAGAAACAGATTTGGTTTATTTACATTTGTGAAGAAAAAAAAGATACCCTTCCCCCACTCCTAACCCTAACCCTAACTATCCCTAACCCTAACTATCCCTAACCCTAAAAGACATTGAAATGCAATAGATCGATTCTAGGGTCATAATTATGGGTGACAATTTCATATGACATCGCTAGAAAAACTGCCGTTCAAACCGAAAAGATCCGGAAAGCATTCTCCGGTGGGAAGGTTGATCGGCATAGTGGTATGAGTTGATATTTCCTTGGTGACGATCTTTCACCGCTTAGAATCACCTGTTTTTATTAGATTTTTAGCCTGTTTTTCACGTTGTGTTACGTATTTTAGACAACCCTCCGTATATTCTATGTGCGTACGTGACCATGTATTTAATAACACTTCTGTAGAACATTTTTTACACGAGGTATTTGTAACCAATAAAGAAATCATTATATGTGTGTATTTAAAAAGCTTTTATAATCTCTATGTTAAGAGTATATTCGATTTTCTTGGAAGTGCAGCACAAGAAGCCGAAAGTAGCGGTGTAGGATTAGATAATTTCCATTAAAGTCTTTCTCATATCCACTGCCATTAAGCTAAAAGAAAGCAGCTGCTAGCTACTGAGGTATTACTTCGTTTACATATGTGTAAGTTGACATGAGAAACGTTAAACATGTGCATATTTAAAACGGTAGGTGCGAATGTACTGAAAGGCAGATGACAAAAAATTTACATGAACTGAAAGTCGTTCCTTAGTTGGAGAAAGAAAATAAAAAGTCAGTGGGAATCCCTAGCTACTGTGACAGGAAAGAGGACTTAATTTTTTGAACCATAAATAATTTTGAAGATAATGCATCACTGATGCGTGTTACCCAAACTAAGACATAGTCTTAATTTTTTTTAAAGTTGTCTCCCATTGTCTAAGTGTCGTCAGCTGTTGTCACTAGGTGACAACTCGTCACAAACTAAGTCGAGAATCTTAATACTTTTTTTTTGGTTATCGTCATTCAATATATCTATTTCTTAACTACCCACAAGGGGCTAAACATATAGGGGACAAACAAAGACAGACAAACAGATTAAGTCGATTACATCGACCCCAGTGCGTAACTGGTACTTAATTTATCGACCCCGAAAGGATGAAAGGCAAAGTCGACCTCGGCAGAATTTGAACTCAGAATGTAAAGACAGACGAAATACCTATTTCTTTACTACCAACAGGGGGCTAAACATAGAGGGGACAAACAAGGACAGACAAACAGATTAAGTCGATTACATCGACCCCAGTGCGTAACTGGTACTTAATTTATCGACTCCGAACGGATGAAAGGCAAAGTCGACCTCGGCGGAATTTGAACTCAGAACGTACCAGCTGACGAAATACCTATTTCTATACTACCCACAAGGGACTAAACATAGAGAGGACAAACAAAGACAGACAAACGGATTAAGTCGATTACATCGACCCCAGTGCGTAACTGGTACTTAATTTATCGACCCCGAAAGGATGAAAGGCAAAGTCGACCTCGGCGGAATTTGAACTCAGATCGTAACGGCAGACGAAATACGGCTACGCATTTCGCCCGGCGTACTAACGGTTCTGCCAGCTCGCCGCCCTTCGTCATTCAATATATCACCAGCTACTGAGTTATCCAAATTCATGACATTGGACAGCTTCAGTTATGAATATGTGTTTATATAATTCTATGCGTATTTATATTATTCTATGTATGTTTATATAATTTTATGCGTATGCATATATTTTTATGAATATGTATCCATACACACATAGATATGTACATATATCCTTAACGAAAGAAAAGGTACACCAACAGACATTGAAGCACAACGTTTTCCATATAATTCATATGTCATTTGTTAAGTTAATATGTTAGGAATAAATAATCTTTCCTGTCAAATTACAGAATGTATTTGAATTATATTCTTTTCTACCATAGGCACAAGGCCTGAAATTTTTTGGGAGAGGGTCAGTCGATTAAACCGACTCCAGTACGCAACTGGTACTTAATTTATCGACCTCGAAAGGATGAATGGCAAAGTTGACCTCGGCGGAATTTGAACTTAGAACGTAAAAACAGACGAAATACCTATTTCTTTACTGCCCACAAGGGGCTAAACACAGAGAGGACAAACAAGGACAGACAAACGGATTAAGTCGATTATATTGACCCCAGTGCGTAACTGGTACTTAATTTATCGACCCGAAAGGATGAGAGGCAAAGTCGACCACGGCGGAATTTGAACTCAGAATGTAACGGCAGACGAAATACCTATTTCTTTATTACCCACAAGGGGCTAAACACAGAGGGGACAAACATGGGCAGACATAGGTATTAAGTCGATTACATCGACCCCAGTGCGTAACTGGTACTTAGTTTATTGACCCCGAAAGGATGAAAGGCAAAGTCAACCTTTGAACTCTCAACGTAACGGCAGACGAAATATCGCTAAGCATTTCGCCCGGCGTGCTAACGTTTCTGCCAGCTCGCCGCCTTATATTCGAATTATATTGACTTGTGAAAATCCAGTTTTTACTTCTTCACCGCAGAGCACCTGGTTATTTAATCTAGCTTACTGGAAATCCTATAAGGTCTTGTTCACTAGTATTTGTGAATATGAAATTCTGAATGTTTATAAAGCCACTCTAATTTGCAATACAATTTAGAGAATCAAGCTATAAATCTTATTTCCATTTAAGCCAGTAATAAGGCTTTAAGAAAATAGAATGATTAAATGAAAAGCTAGAACGTGCACATATCATACGATGTATATTGCCTAACATGCAATGTGAATAATTAAATTAGATGAATATTTTTTGCTTATTCGACTTACATACAAGGCTTATTTAGAAGAAAAATTTATATAAGTTATATGACAATGTGTTACTACTATATATTTGAAAGACAAATTTTAAAAATTTGTTTGTTTTTTTAAATAAATATATTTTGTGTCAAACGATTCAGCCAAACATCAGTAGTTTAACTGAAATGAAATTGCTTTTAATTCGAATTGAAAACGTGTAGAGATTTAATTGTAGACCTTTTTATATTGAAGAAGTCCATCGATTATCTCTTTACAACTTTCATAATTTATCGTGTAAATGTGTTATGTGCAACCAATGGGGATGACGTGGAAGTATTGTCATGTTTTATATGAAACTTCATTTATTGGCCTATGGTTTGCAATAAACTCTGTTGAGTTATTCTAATTTTTCCTTTCCTTTTAGGAAAATTTTCAAATTGTAGCGGTAATTCATGGACACCCTGTATAAGTATGATATATTCATTCAGTGGGGATATAACCTCGTTCTGTATGAATATATTTATGTTTGTATGCAAACGCGTGTATAATTTTTTTTTACTTAGACTTGTGTCTCCGTTTTGAGCCATATAACATAGCAAGCTTTGGCCAACTTGATCGATCTATTGCAGTTCACTCACCTCCTGCCCAAGTAATCTTCGTATATTCGTTATGTTCCTGGATGGCCCACAGCAAATTTATCTGACCGGCTGTTTTCTCCTTCTCCTTCTCCCATTGTCTTCCTCCTTGCATCTCAAGTAACCAGAAGGCGCAAAATACGTAATACAATATAAATATCTTCTTTAAAACATTCACTACAGATTGGCAGGAAATATAGAAATGCTCAGCGTGTTTTTAGTAAACACAAATTTCTAGCCATGCTATGAAGAGCGTGTTTTTAGTAAATACAAATTTCTATCTATGCTATGAAAAGTGGGTATCATCATAAAATCAGAGTATTATTCTTTGTACTAAGAAAAACGTTAGATGTGACTAGGTTCAACGTTTATTAATGTAATATTACTAGTGTGTGTTTTTAGTTAATAGAGAATTTTTTAGCTATGGTGTATAACACTAGTTTTCAAACCTTGACTGCTGTAAAATCATGTATAGATAAATAGATATAAGCTACTATTGCCTCGGTGGAAATAAATGAATAAACGATGATCCTTGATAAGGCATTATGAAACATTGAAACCAGCTAGATCAGTTTTTTTTAAAGACAAGCTGAATATTTTGATGTAGTGTCCACTTAGCACAGGAAAGCTAAAACATGAAATGTTATAGAAAGTATGCAGGATAATCCATTTATTAATACTTTATCTATGATTATCGATTTTTCTCAAGACTGTAAATTTGAGTGCCCGCGGCGGGATACGAACACAGAACGTAAATAGTTGAATCAAAATATTGTAAATGTATTTTTGCCCAGCCTTCTACAAATTATAATCCAATACTTCTTTTCAGCTTATAAATATTAATGGCATACAGATTTTTCAAGGAATTTATATGGTAAATATATTTTCCTCCCATAAAAACATAATAGATATATATCTCAATTTATATGATGGAGAGGAATAAGTGTCAGTACAGTAATTTCTGGGAATTTATATAATGAATACAAATAAAAACAATTTTCGTCAACACATCCCTTCGGTTCTATTTTTTTTATCACCTCAGAGATTTTCTTCATTTGTTTATAACATCTTATTATGGAGGTGTTCTTATAGAAGTTTTCTCATTTGATGATCGAATATATCACTACGTAAACGGATAATGGGTTTACTCAAAACTTCGTTTCTAAAATCCTCTAGAAAGATACTATAAGAAACTCAACTACATACTTATCTTGACATTAACCATTCAGTAAAAGACAAAAACAATTTATATTGAAAATATAAAATAAAAGATAAATAAAGAGATAAATAAAAACAGCTTCTTCCCCGTCTTACAGTTATCAATTCCGGTGAAGGAAATGGTAAAACGAAAAAAGAAATAAAGGAAAAATGTACAGCAGTAAGAAAAAAAATATATCATTTCCAATTAGAGTTACAGAGGTAATGCAGAGAAAGGTGCTAAATTAATACACACACACGCGCACAAGTGCGTTTGTATGTATGTATGCCTTTATATGTTTATATGTTTTTATGTAAGTATGCTTATATATATTTCTATATATGTATAAATGCGTGAATATATGAGAGTGTGTTCACGCTAGTGTGCGTATATACAGATCTCACATGTTTTATACTAGTATATATATATATATATATATATATACGTATATATATATATATATATATATATATATATATATATATATATATATATATATATATATATATATATATATATATATGTATGTATGTATGTATGCATGATTTCGCATGTTAGACTGAATACAGTATATGTGTGAGTACATTTGTGAATGTGTGTATGTGTGAATAGACACACGTACATACATATACCAACATGCAATTACGTATGCATTTATACATATGTATACCAATATAATTGTACGCATAAATATATATATATTCATACACACAATTATACTTACTAACTTTTAAAAGTTTATATGTATGTATGCATGTATATATATGTTTATATGTATGTATATATATATGTTTACAGGCACAGTAACACATACTTTATATATGACAATAGTTAAGAAATATATAGATTCGCATTTGTACACACATATATACACAGCATACATACACGTATATATTATTTATTGCTTATATGACGCCACGTTTGAGAGACCTCTGCATATGTTATGAATACTTTACAAATGAATTTTCTTTATATGAGCATATATACATACATACATACATATATATATATATATATATATATATATATATATATATATATATAGGCATACGTGTATAAATATGTATATATAATGTGTATATGTATATATATATATATATACATATACGCGTACATGCATATATATGTATGCATACATATATACATACATATACATTTGTATATGTATATGTCTCTGTACATATTTGTATGTGTCTATGGGTATACGGAAACGTGTATATGTGTACATATACTTTTACAAATATATATATTTACATATATAACGTCATACATATATTCAACATATATATATATATATATATATATATATATATATATATATATATATATATATATATATATATATATATATATATATGTATATATACATACATACATATGTGGTAAATTTACTCACATACAAACCTTTCTATACGTATACCCGAATGTAAATCATAACTAACCGATATGTTATTCTGTTATTCACGTAATTATCTCGTAGTTGCAACAGTAGACCCTTATTAAATTTTAGGTGAATATATTTTGCCAAGATATTCTTTCCTTCTTGTTTTACATATTCTCGTTTGTCTTCTTGTATAATATATAAATTAATGCATACACTCTCGTAAACCTACATACATACATACATATGCAACTATTATATGCAACCATTGACACATACAAACTTATACTTACTTTATGTATACATGCGTGCGTATGTGTGTGTGTGTGTGTGTGTGTGTGTATGTGTGTTGTGTTCAGAAGTAAGTTTGACAGGGTGAGAAAGAGATGGAAAATGAACGAGTGAAATTTGTATTCATATTTTAAAGTATGTTCTTATATACGTCTCTGTTCTACACTCATGAGGTGAGAGTCATTTGTTCACTAATTATCTTTATATAAATACATATTTACACAAACAGGCACATCGCTCACACTGCACCAACATACACAAGTAGCCACATGTATATATGCATGTGTTCATTAGCATTATGTGCGCATCTAGTATGTATACTGAAATAATGTTTCAGTATACATAGAATTGTTGTTTGGGGCATTCAAAGAATATAAATACATGTATATATATATATATATATATATATATATATATATATATATATATATATATATATATATATATATGTATATATGTATATATATACATATATTTATATGTATATATGTATATGTATATATACAGTAACACACGCATGTCTATACAGCCATAACACACACACACAAACATATATATATATATATATATGTACACACATAAAAACGTCCTCCCATGAATGTGTACATCTTCATGCAAATATGCCAATCATTTTCTAATTACACTCTTATGTACATTGTTGTAGTGCGTATACCTATGGTATGAAGGTATCTAGACTACTTGTTTATTTTGATTACCAGTCCAGTAATACGTTGTGTTCACGAGGAAACACTTCATTTCGAGTTGCTCCAGCCATCTTAGCTGTGTATGGGTAACATACAATTCAGATGAGGGAGAACGTCTGCATCCCCACCTGTCCAGCGCGATGGCATTATTTGAAAGTTTCCACAATGCTGCGAAGCCATTGAAGTATTATAATAACATCCGCTAGTCTAGCGAATGGAATGATACATGCATAGATACATAGATACATACATAGATACATACATACATACATATATATATACATACATACATACATACATACATACATACATACATGATAGCTGCCCTCTCTCTATCAAGTATAGCCATTGCACGAAGCTTAACTGTTATTGGTGCTGTGATCAAATGTGACTTTTATTTGCTTTTTAAGGCTACAACCAGCCATTCAGTTGAGACTCAGAGCACTATCAACAATCATGAACAATGTTGTTATCGTGCAATGCCTGTGGAAGAAGATTTTTTTTAAGCGAGGAAAGGCAGTGCACTGAGTCAATCCCACTCACCAAGGAACAGCAGCCATAATCCGAAAAGAGGAAGTCAACATCATCGGTAACCACTGAGCCGCAAGTTTTAGGTCGGAGTTATCTTAGTCAACTGAGTTACCTTCTTTTAGAAGGATGCCCTAACAAAGGCTAGGAGTTCGTCACTCCCAATGATTTAACCGCGCGATCGAGTATTTAGTCCGATTATTTCTATGTCTCCGCGCATGATACAGCCTTACGCCTTAAGAGAGAGAGAGAGAAAAAAAAGAAATACACATTTATTGGATAGCCATTGACTCTCAAGAGTTCTTCCGCCCTTTGACGGGTTTTGTTTTTCATCCCGCAGGGTGTCCAATAAACACCCTCCTCACCAAGCAAGCTTGGTGGGGTTGCCGGTTTAGTCGCCGACGGCCCGACCATGCAACAGGTTGTATTGGTTTACATGTTACCAGTAGCACTCGAAAGTGACCTGACATACATACATATATACATACATACATGCATACATACATGCATACATACATACATGCATACATACATACATGCATAAATACATACATGCATACATACATATGTACATATGTATATATATATATATTTAAAAAAGGAGATGTGGAACACGAGTTGTGATATATAAAAAAAGGAAATGAAGAAAATGCTGACAAAATAATTTAAGTAAGGGAGAGTGTATTTAATTAGGTGAAAGTTCTTTTTACCGGTTGCATATTTGTTATGCTTATCAAAAGATATTTGAGATAGAGTTCCTTTCTGATTGAGAAAAAAATCAATCACTCTCCCTTACTTAAATTATTTTGTCAGCATTTTCTTCATTTCCTTTATATATATATATATATATATATATATGTGTGTGTGTGTGTGTGTGTGTGTGTGTTCATATAGATGTTTTTCTCATTCACGATTTTAAACTTTTACCATTGATAAACAAAAAATATTGTTGAAACTAGTTTGGTTATATATGTAAATAGATGTATTTTAAACAATTAGGAGTTTTTCAAATTTAGGTGCATTTTCAACATCACATTTGCCTATATTCCTATATATACATACAATGTACACGACAGGAAATAAAGTGTAAAATTATTTAATAAATGATGTTATATCTAGTCGTACCAGCTACTCTTAATTTTCCTTAGACTTTACGTTTACTTTGCAGTCTTCCATTTATGTACAATTTCTGCGTACCAGATTTGATTTCCTCCCCGATGTCTTTGCCCTAACAAACAACAAAATGATGCATGTATGTGTGTACACATGTATGCATGTATGTATGTATATTTATATAAGTACACACACACACATCATTTTGCTTTGTTTTGTTTTGTTTACACTCGGCCCTGAATTCTCGACAAAAGGAATATTTTGTGCGGGCACCGCCAGTTACGGAGCTCTCAGTCTTATCATGAAAGGTGCGAAACTGTGTATTAGCAATTCGTTGATAACCGATAAAGAATTTGGGACCTTCTGTTTTTGTCTCCGGATTTACAATATGTATACGTTATGTCGTATGTTTATTTACCATTAAATTTCATTGCCAACATAATATTGCTGTCTTGTGAGGGACGTTGTTAAATCTTACTTTAAAGAAATGTTATTCTATGTCTCTCTCTGAGACATCTAGAAATAATATTGTTTCTATTTATAGATCAGTGGCTGTGTGTCACGTTGAAATGTATATGTTCGAATCGTGAATTCAGCAATGCCACCTAGCCAAGCAGGTACTCTGTGTTGATGAAGAGCAATAACCATAATTTCATAACACACCCTCAAAACAACAACGGGGATACTCCAACAACAAACAAAAAATAAGAAATCACTATACACAGGATAGACTTTACAACCTACCCGCCGCCCTAAGGAGATACTAACGTAATTTTCATTCAAAGAATCCACTTAACAACCACGTACAACAAACCCGTACCACACGAAATAATTACCAACGACGGTCCTTTAAAGCACCACATCCGAACATGGAATGTAGGACACACTTTTCAATCCCTATCCAAGAACGCGCACCATAAATCCCGACAACAGGGCACTACGCATCAACAGGGCACTACGCATCAACAGGGGACAACTACATAACTGCTTCCATCCCAACCAATAATTTTTTTAGACTCAGTTCACAAACACAGGGATATGAGATAGCACCAGACATACAGTAGAAACCAAAAGGGATAAAAGTCATCAATCAAACTCACAAAGAACTAACACCAGACCAAATTAACATACTCTCCAAAGGGCTCAAGTTTACCCCCACCCTCATCGCGTCACAACAACAACGAAATGAAAGAAGAGAAAAAAGTCGTTGCGGAATTCTGCAAAAAATTAAGACTCACCTAGTAACTATACGACAAATACAACGAGTACGACTCGTTAGCCAGAAATAGAAGTAACTACACCTCATCAAAAGATAGGAACAAAATTCTTGACCATTTCTGTGGACAGATCACGAATTACCCATATCAATACATACACAAACAAAAATACAAGCCAAACTTCAGCAAGAAGGAATGAGCTGAGCTGAACAGATTAAATGAGGATAAAACAATAACAATTAAAGAGGCTCATAAAAGGAGTACAGTAGTCTTAATGGATACAGTATACTATATAACTCTAGTGCTATCCATGTTAGAAAACGCAACATACTATGAAAAGGCTCTACACTACAATCAGCAGAAAATAAATCTATACAGAGAAAGGCTTACCGACAAGGATTATGACTATATGACTAACTTCAAAAGTAAATCCATTCAATTTTATGGTACTACTGAGATACACAAAAGTTGAAAAAATAAGTAACACATGCAGGGGAGCTACAGATATAATAGTCAATGGTCTCAAAATAAGACCTATAATATCATGCCCCGCATTCGAAATTCACCGCCTCAGCAACTTTTAAGATACGGTCTTAAAACCATTGCTCAAGCATATCAAAAGCTACACAAGGGACGACCTAGATATGTTCAACCACCTATCTGAAACAATTAATAAAAAACAAAATCCTTACTAGTATCATACGATGTAGTCAATTTGTACTCTAATATCCCCCACAACCTAGGAAGAGAAGCAATCCAATGATGGCTATAGAATTATGCAATGTACTCCTACATCGCATTAAAAAGAATTCGTAATAAAAGGGCTACAATTCATCTTCGTATTCAATCAATGACAAATTCGTATTCAGTGACGGTATTCGGGGTCTGCGATGGGTACGAGAAAGGACCCCCTCTTTTGCTAACCTAGTCATGAGGTAACTAGAAATCACACTTTATCGTAAGGTACTAGGAAAATACGGAAACCCATTCATCCTTTATATACAAAAAACTAGAAGAGATATATAGATGACTGCTTCATTCCTTGGCTTGAACGTATAGACTTAAAGAATTTCAAGCACTTCTAAATGGACTTCACATAAACATTCAATTTACGATGAAATATAGCCATCAACATCTATCATTCCTCGACAACCTCATTAAGAAATACATCAGCCAAATCGAAACAGACATACTATAAGCACACGGGATCCAAGCAATATCTGCCGTTCAACTCATGCCACCCCAGGCACACTAGAATAACTATCCTTTTCTTTCTGACAAAAAGGATTTGCACTATAGTATCTAACACACACGACTACATGAGCTAAATGATACACTCATCAGCAGGAATTATCCACCATCACTAAGTGATTTAGGTTTTGAACGTGCCCTACTACTCAACATCCCAAACTAAAGTATGAGTTAGGGCAAAAGATCCTACCTTACATATTCACACTGAACCTCCTAAACAATGAGGCTTTCGACACTATCCTCCACAACATTCCTTTACTAAAAAGGGACCATAGAATGAACCAAATCCTCTAAACACACACCATCATAAATAGGAAAGACAACTTACGTCACAGTAAAGTATTATAACACAAGCCCAATTACACTCGTCAATAACATCGAAACCGACATTAAATAACTGTGGAAGACATAACTGATGTATATGCGTCAACCTAATTGAGGGATCGAAGTTCTCTTTCAAATAAGATCAATGATTCACAGTGAAAAACAACTTTACATGAACATCGGAAAACCTAATATGTATGTTAACTTGTTCAGTGTCGAGAGCAATAAATCGGTTAAACTAAAACATTCTACGCCACAGGATGACCGTACATAGATCCCAGATTAAAATACGGGAATGCAGAAAAATAACATTAAGTGTACACATCGACATTTGCTCCACTAATGAACAACACAATTTTAGAATTTTTCCCCTCTATAAATTTAGGGACAATGCAACCTATAACCAGCGCATTATCAAAGAATCATATTTTATCGCCAAATATAAATCTTTTTTAATGCTTCCATCACATATTATACTACTACAAGGATCTTAGAATAATACCCACAAAGATATTAAAAACAATAAATATATTAAGAACAGTCACTACCCATGAATTTATTTAGAAGAGTTCCTGCCACTACCGCTACAAGTACAACAGGTCACTTTTAGGAGACTCTCTACTATTAAATTACACCACTCCCTTGTTGTTGTTGTTGTTGTTGTTGTTGTTGTTGTTCTTGTTCCTCTTCTTCATCTTCGGCTGGTGTTGCTTAAATCATCAAACTTCAGAAACAAATATTTCTCTGTACCCATAACGACTATTTTTTCGAATATGCTACAGCCTACAGTCACAAAGGAAAATACAGACAGAAAAAATCTCCTACCTATCTGAAGACTATGGAAATATTTGCAAAACATTTCAATCAAATTTATTTTCAATCTAATTGTTTTTCTTCTTAATATCCCCCTTTCTTTTACGCTTAGTTGAAAAAGTAGAAAACACTGAAACCGATACGAAGCGTTACAAAATGTATTTCAACATAAAATTCTTTTAGCATTTCCTACCTTGTCTTTTTTGCCTTATACATATCAACTCGTGTGTTACTTTGCAACAGTCTACACACACACACACACACACACACACACACACACACAAACACAAACACACACACAAACACGCACATGTATAATGTGTGTGTGTGTATATATGTATATATATATATATATATATATATATATATATAGATGCTGCAACACTGAAGCCCGGTATAAATCCTAAAGGCTATTTTTTTTATTACCTGATAGTTAAAGCTTTGAAAACGTAGTATCCTTATATAACAGATATTTTCATTGCTAAAGAAACGCGTGTGAGATGAGAAGACCAAAGAGTTTATAAACGAACCCTACTGATTTGTTAGATCTTTCTTTATGTACTTTGTGATCTATCATACTTTAGAGAACAATGAAAGGAACTGGGACTAGAGTACGAGTTTCCTTTCTTGTTTTCTTGTTTTCTTCTTGGATATGTAAAAATGATTCATGCTTTAAATACTGTTATTTGTCATGCAATTTAAATTTCAATCGCTTTACATGATTATCATATATATATATAATATATATAATATATATATATACAATACATACTACATATGTACGTATATATATATATATATGTACTTATATATATATATATATATATATATAATATATATATATATATATATATATAATATACAACACACATATACGTATATATATAGAGGTATATATACATACGAATATATGTATATATATTTATATGTAGAGAGAAAGAATCAATATCTGTGTATATAATGTATATATATATATTAATATATACATATATATGTATATGTATGTAAAATGTATGTATGCATATTTGCATCTGTGAATATGATTTGTTAGATCTTTCTTTATGTACTTTGTGATCTATCATACTTTAGAGAACAATGAAAGGAAACTGGGACTAGAGTACGAGTTTCCTTTCTTGTTTTCTTCTTGGATATGTAAAAATGAAT
The DNA here is from genome assembly GCF_006345805.1 of Octopus sinensis. Lineage (NCBI taxonomy): Eukaryota > Metazoa > Mollusca > Cephalopoda > Octopoda > Octopodidae > Octopus > Octopus sinensis. Next base: position 52,101,605 of record NC_043000.1, read on the forward strand.
TCAATGCTTTAAATACTTATTATTGTCATGCAATTTAAATTTCATCGCTTTACATGATTATATATATATATATATATATAATATATATATATATATACATACATACATATGTACGTATATATATATATATATGTACTTATATATATATATATATATAGATATATATATATATATATATATATATTATATATATACACACACAATACGTATATATAGAGGTATATATACATACGAATATATGTATATATATTATATGTAGAAAGAGAAAGATCAATATCTGTGTATATAAATGTATATATATATATTAATATATACATATATATGTATATGTATGTAAAATGTATGTATGCATATTTGCATCTGTGAATATACATGTGTATGTATGTGTTTTTGACTGTGTGTGAGTGTGTTTGCGTGTGTGTGTGCATGTGCGTGTGTGTGTGTGTTTGCGTGTGTGTTGTATAAACAAAGAAAAATGCTGAAAACACTTTATTTTGGACACGTGTAGATCTATTGTAAGTTTTTATGGTAAACAGGATTACGAATAGCAGCTTTCAACGCGCTGTTGAATACAGTCACACAAGAGTGGTTGCATAAACTATTTCGCTATAGGTTTATAATGGAGTTTAAACACGCGCACGCATACTTACACACACATACCTAATACGCATTTATACATATATGTATACATACACACACAATTCTTTTGAGTAAATGCATAATTTTATATACAACCTTTATATAGCTTACATGATAGCTCATATTCTCTCTCTCTCTCTCTCTCTCTCTCTCTCTCTCTCTCTCTCTCTCTCTCTGTATATATAGGAAACACATAACACATATTTATATGTATATGTGTATGCATGTGTGTTTTATGAGTAAGCGTGCGTATATGCATCTCCCTAATCTCTGAAGCTTCAATTAATTTCCTTGATACATATCTTTAGCGACCATTTCATCGACACTCCCTCCACCACTATCTTCTACTTGGCAACAAGCTCTCTCTCCTACCCTGACTTTTCTAAAAAAGAAGTCCTGCAATTCCGCAGTCTGTGTAGTTGTAGCGACGATGGCGGTGAGCTGGCAGAAACGTTAGCACACCGGGCGAAATGCTTGGCGGTATTGCGTCTGTCGTTGCGTTCTGAGTTCAAATTCTGCCGAGGTTGACTTTGCCTGTCATCCTTTCGGGGTCGATAAATTAAGTACCAGTTACGCACTGGGGTCGATGTAATCGACTTAATCCGTTTGTCTGTCCTTGTTTGTCCCCTCTATGTTTAGCCCCTTGTGGGTAATAAAGAAATAGGTATTGCGTCTGCCGTTGCGTTCTGAGTTCAAATTCCGCCGAGGTCGACTTTGCCTGTCATCCTTTCGGGGTCGATAAATTAAGTACCAGTTACGCACTGGGGTCGATGTAATCGACTTAATCCGTTTGTCTGTCCTTGTTTGTCCCCTCTATGTTTATCCCCTTGTGTGCAATAAAGAAACAGATATTTTGATCAACCCTTCACAAAAAGGCTGTCTCTCCATTCAATGAAGATTCACTTACAGTGGTTCAAGCTTTCCTGCACTCGCTAAGACGACCACATTTATGTATTGTCTCCTGACACTCACCCCACATTATACTGTACTTTACCACTCACTTTCCACTGTCCAGTGTGTTTCTGCCTCTTCACATCTCTTTTTCAAATCACCACTCCTTTCTTCAATGGTATCTGCAACGTATGCAAATTAGTGTTTTGTAGTTTCTTCCTAGCATTCCTTACCCGAGGCGAATGCATCTCTTGTTTTCTGTCCCATTACCTATTCAGTCAGTTTCCTCACCAAGACCTCTCCCTTATTAGACACCACCACAACACCACGCGTCAAGTGCTCTATGTGTGACACACTAACTATTTCAGACCAATCAGTTGCCGTTTTGTCGACCGATTCATTGAATCTCCCACATAAAAATGGGAAGCGGAGAATGACATTCTTACGTTACTGAACAAAGGATTTGATTTTGAGTTATCAGACGTCTGTCTCTTGTCAATTCTGCTCTGCAGATCACTCGGTCTATGATCGATACGCTTCTCGTTTGGCTTCACACACCCGATCCCCCAAATACAAGCTTCGCCAAGATAAACGATCTATATATCCATCTCTTAATTCTAAGTGTTTTCATGCTAAATTCACAACTCTTCCGCTATTGACAACTACTTGAATACACTTAATCTCGTACGTACCGCCGGTGCAAATACATGCGCACACCCACTTACATATGATAGCATTTCTACGTGGCATATATACGACAAAAATACACACACGCACTATTTCTATATGCACATACACATTGACTTAGACTACACACACGCATTCACAACATAATGCAACAGGTATACACGCGTCTCTGCATATACACACGCACAATCAAATAAGGTAATATATATTCTAAGGAAAATTTCGATTATACATACATTAATAGACAGGCAGATACAAAACCAGTTACACGCACGCGAGCACGGTAATGCGCTCTTCCCACTATATTTCTGTAGTGGTTAAGAGCGCGGGCTACTAACCGCAAGATTCCGAGTTCGATTGCGGGTAGTGAGCTGGTTAATAATAATAATAATAATAATAATAATAATAATAATAATAATAATAATAATAATAATAATAATAATGATGATAATAATAACAATGATGGTAATAATAATAACAACAACAACATCGAAAACTACCTTAGGAATGAGAACACAGGTTCGAAATTTTCACAGGGCACCTGATGAAGGCTGGAGGGTATATCAACCGGAACGTTGTGTTATCAACAAAGTGAGGACAATTATCCGTCAATTGTAAATAATGTAAATAATGTATATATATATGTGATAAATAAAAATATATGCATACATACAAACATATATGTACGTACCTACATCTACATGTATATATACATGCACATATAAATAAATATACGTAAGTGCAGGACGCCACAACAAGACGTAGAAACGGGAAAAACAAAAAATTTTTTCGACAAGTACAGGACAGGATACACAAGGAAAAATCCAAAAATTTTTTACAAGAAAACAGGTACAGGACATGCTACACAAGGAAAAATCCACCGTCATCAGCTGTCGCTTAGTTAACTCAGGCGTGTTTCGAAGGCAAGACAGGACACTCGTTACCTAGGCCTTCCTGCGAGAGAATTAAAATTAAATTCCAAGCAGCGGGGTAAAACGGGTAAGAACACAAACAGGATGTAAGAATAAAACTGCACAATAAAATACAAGATAAAATTACATGTACAAAAAAATACAAGACGAGAAATAAAAAGAGAATACAATACGGGAAATCAAACAAACAAGAGGACAGATGAGAAAAACCAAACAGACGAAAAGGGCCGTTTTTGGCTAGACGAAAGATGTTGTGTGGCAGCGTGTGGAAAGCAAGACTTTTCAGTAGCAGAGGCCTAGGTAACGAGTGTCCTGTCTTGCCTTCGAAACACCCCGAGTTAACTAGCGACAGCTGATGACGGTGGATTTTTCCTTGTGTAGCATGTCCTGTACTTGTTTTCTTGTTGTAAAATTTTTTTGGATTTTTCCTTGTGTAGCCTGTCCTGTACTTGTCGAAAAATGTTTTTGTTTTTCCCGTTTCTACGTCTTGTTGTGGCGTCCTGTATTTACGTATATTTATTTATATGTGCATGTATATACACATGTAGATGTAGGTACGTACATATATGTTTGTATGTATGCATATATTTTTATTTATCACATTATTGTCTGACAGCGCCTCGCGTCAGGTTCGTTTCGATTTATCGGTTCGTTCCACTTCTTGTCTCCATTAAATTTTATAGGCGCAGGAGTGGCTGTGTGGTAAGTAGCTTGCTAACCAACCACATGGTTCCGGGTTCAGTCCCACTGCGTGGCATCTTGGGCAAGTGTCTTCTGCTATAACCCCGGGCCGACCAATGCCTTGTGAGTGGATTGGTAGACGGAAACTGAATGAAAGAAGCCTGTCGTATGTTAGTATATATATATTATATATATATATATTATATATATATATATATATATGTGTGTGTGTGTGTGTATGTCTGTGTTTGTCCCCCTAGCATTGCTTGACAACCGATGCTGGTGTGTTTAAGTCCCCCGTCACTTAGCGGTTCGGCAAAAGAGACTGAAAGAATAAGTACTGGCTTACAAAGAATAAGTCCCGGGGTCGATTTGCTCGACTAAAGGCGGTGCTCCAGCATGGCCGCAGTCAAATGACTGAAACAAGTAAAAGAATAAAAGAATAAAAGAATATATATATATATATATATATGCATAATAATCACATAAATACATACATACATACATACATACATACATACATACATTATATATATCTATATATTATATATATATATATTATATATATATATATATATATATATGTATATGTATATAGTTGAACTGTGTTCTGTTAAGAATGTTTAAGAGTACAAATAGAACTCGTTCACCTTTAGAATTCCCAAATAGCCGGTAGTATTCTTGTGGTATGCTAGCAATTCTAGTCTTAGGTATTACTTGTGTGTGAAAATAAAAGTGTTTGTTAGTTTCAAAGAAGAAGCCATGGATTTTGCAGCATGGAAATCTAAATTTTGCTTACAGAGACAGCAACTGAGTATCGCCTGAGGAGATACATATAGATCTTCTTATACAAGTAAATTGTTAAATAATTTAATTTAAACTTTAAATCATGTATATACGAGGATCTGTATGTATGCCAACATTTGTAGCGATTAAAAAGTTGCCTAACCATACTTACTCTTCCTTTTTACTTTTTTATATATATGTATATATGTACGTATGTAGCTCTCTCTCTCTCTCTCTTTATATATATATATATATATATATGTATATGTATATATATATATATATATATATATATATATATATATATATATATATATATATATATATATATACATGTGTGTGTGTATATATATATATATATGTGAATACACGCATACATTTATAAATATAATTATATATGCATTCACAAGCATACACACACATGAATATATGTATATTTATGTCTGTCATTATTCAGTTTTATTTCAAGATTTTTTGCCAGTAGAGAAAGATCCGGTTTCTAACCTAGACCCAAGGCTCTTTCATTGGAATTTCCACATCAACATCAGGGTATTTTTGTATGTATGTATGTATTTATGTATGTATGTAAGTATGTATGTATGTATGTATGTATGTATGTATGTATGTATGTATGTATGTATGTATGTATGCGTGTGTATGTATGTATACGTGCAGATTTGTATGTATACGTGCAGATTTGTATGTTCTCTTTTATGTATGTCTTCTCCTGTATTATATGTTCGATGAACTAAGAAGCTTATTCAATGAATTATCCTGTGCACTCTCTGAGCATTGCCCAGATACGTGTAACCTTGTCATTAAGTACAATCAATGGGTTGCCGTATAAGAAGGTTGAAATCTGAATTACAAGTAGAGTTTAAAATGACAGGCCTCAACAGAAATTCTGTCTACGAAACTCACGCAAGGAACAGAGTGGAATCGAAACTGGGATCGGATATTTGCGAAACGAACATCGTTTCTACCCAAAGATACAGTATGTGTGAGTTTACTTATTTGTGTGTGCGTTTGTATGTGTTTGCATATTTGTGTGTGTGCCTGTATGTGTTTGTTTATCTGCGTGTTGGTATAAACGTAGAAATCTACAGTAAAATATATTC
>NC_043000.1:52112338-52154838 GCF_006345805.1 Octopus sinensis
AAAGCATCAACTGCTGAAAATGAACTTTCTTGTCTTCCATTTTAAAGGGTTACAGAATTAACACAAGTTATAGGAACATAAACCTTCTTCCACGAAAAGATAGCTTAAACTCTGCTCTAAATGGAGGTGTAGTCAAATCCTATTTTATGGACTCAACCATGTTCTAAAATAAGTCGTAAGGTAAGCTACTATAAATCGGCACGAACTTTCCGGACAACCCAGTATATAGATAGACAGATACACATGAGTTTTCATACATACGTACACACACACACACACATGTATATATACCCACATATGTATATTTGTTTATCTATCTATCTATCTATCTATCCACCTATTTATTTATGCGTTCATGTAAGCACGAATGTGAACGTGTAATATAAGAATATGCATAGCAGCATAAATCAGCTAAAGTGAATGGAATAATAAGATCGAGCAAAAATACAAAGTATAATATCGAAACAGATGCGATAGTGTAAGAGCAACCTACTTTAAAATATCGGTAAATCTCGCTGCAGTAATTTCAATTCGTTAAGCTGTTTCGATAGAAAAACTCCCTAAATTCATAAGTGCATGTTAAAACACAACGTCGGTCGGTATCCAACAAGAACGATAATTGAATAGATATAAATCCTGTTTTAAGATAATTCCTATTGCAATTTTTGGCGGTTACATGAAAACAAATCTATTACATAATATCAGTAATGATGAGATTACGCATTCACTCATAAAAGAAAAAACCCAAAATATTTTCACAAATCTTTTGCTTTATTTCCATCTTTGCTTATCTTAAAAGCTTCGCTTTTATTATTATTATTATCATTATTATTATTATTATTATTATTATTATTATTATTATTATCATCATCATCATCATCATCATCATCATCATCATCATCATCATCATCATCATCAGCATCATCATCATCATCATCATCATCATCATCATCATTATTATTATTATTATTATTATTATTATTATTATTATTATTTTGTATGATGAATTTTGCGATTCAATACTATCTTTTTTAAATTGCTTCGCATTAGCGGCATACTGACTGCCAACCCTATACTTTTCATTCATTATTCGACAAATTTTGTTATAAATAATAAAAGAAATAATTTTTGTAACAAACACTACAATCCAACTAGCTGAGGAAAGAAAATAAATAATATAAAACATGCGATAAACATCAAATGCTCAACTACAATAGAAATAACTCAATTAAGTTTAAAAGTAAGAACAATTTATAATGTAAAACATTCAAAAAAACATACTTCATTATCAATTAGTTGGTTATTTTTTAAAAAATCTATTCTGTCTTTCATTTCTGATTTTACTTCCGATTTGATTTTGCTGAATTTCGTCTGAAGGGAAAAATCTTCTTGATTTTAGTTCCTGAGTAAAATATAGAAGATATGAATCAACTAAAACATTTGCGTAATTTGTAAAAGAGTTACGTATGTTCTTATCTGAATCCGATAATCCTGAATTTTTGTTTTGTCTGCTATAAAACTGAATCAGCAATAAAATTTGAAATTAAGACTGGATCTAGATAAATCAGATAAAATCTCAACCTTCAGTGGATATCTGTGAAGTAATATTGTTTTTCTTAGCACATTTTAAGAGAAAATGGAAAGTTAATGTTCATCCTGTACTTAGAGTTAGTGGCAAATCTGAAGTGAAATGTCTTTTAAACGTTCATTGAAAACTCGTTGCAGACTAATTTTACTTGAAATTTACTTTTCCTCCAAATGAAGATCTCTGCACCATAAATTTGAAATACCTCCTTAATTTGTCTCCTCGGTACATGGGCCAACATTTTATTCTGATTATGCACGAAGTCAGCTAAAATATTCATACATAACTGGATTCATGTTAATTATTTTATTATCTCGAAAATGTTTTTCAACTTCCGGTGAGAATGGAACACAGATTATATACGAAGTTAGGTAAATATTCATGAGTGAAGCCTCAGGGAGGTTTTGATCTTCCTAGTTTGAGGTAGATCAAGCGATAGCATAGAATCTACCATATTAACTCGTCATTCGGTTGACAAATTATATACGCCAATTAGTCTGATGTATAAAGGCTGACACAAACCTACAAATATATAACTATATATTGTATATGCATTAATTCCAGTATTCTTCTAGCTTGTCGAATTTTTGTCACGCTAACTAGTCTAAGCCTAGGTCCATATGGACCCTAGGGGTCTATATAAGATTTTGTCGTGAAGTTTGTGAAATAAATCACTTATACTCCTTCAATGCGCAAAATATTTTTTCTTTTTAAATACAATTCCTAATAATATTTAATTATAATAATATAATATAATCTTTTACACATTGGATGGTTATAACGGTCTACCTGAATAAAATAGGAATAAAAGTGGTCAGTAGGTTAAAAAATGGTTAAGAAACCCTACCTTAAATGGCCGTTCGACCTGTAGGCACACCACTAAAAAAAAAAAAAGGAAATATTTCAAAGGAATTTTCCTTGGTGTACCATCCTGAAGTTTTTCCATGACAGATGTACAGGCTCATACGATCTAAAAACGATGTGTTAATGCAGTTCTGGACTTTCTGTGCGTAAGGGAGTGACAGGTTGCTTACTGCTTGTACGCATTTGATCATATGCCCGCTCAGTCGTACCTATCATGTGACTGCAGTACAAAAACAAAAAACAAGCAAAGAAAGAACAACAATTGTTCCTCGTGTTCACGCATGCTCTGACGGAGTCGATTTGATGAGTATCAGTATTTATCTGCAACCTAATATTTCAGCGACACTGGGGAGAAGATTAAACTCTGATATAAAGAAATTAATCAAACAGCGCAAAGCAATTTGCCCGACACACTAACCGATTCTACCAACCACCAGTCTTGTGCTGATACTGAATTTATTTTTTAATATGGTCAAAAGGTGAGAAGCTTTGTTGGCAACGGTCGATAATATCGACTCTACTGTTTTGACTGGTATTTTCTTCTATCGATTCTGGAAAGCCGAAAGGTAAAGTTCACCTCGGCGGGATATGAACTCATAGCATATCACAAGATAGTTTGTCAAGTGCTTTTGCACATTTAACCAGTCACTATTCCTCCTCCTCTTCTACCACCTCCTCCTCCTCCTCCTCCTCCTCCCCTCCTCTCCTCCTACATCACCACCACCACCACCACCACCACCTCTCCTCCTCCTCCCCTCCGTCTCCTCTTCTTCCTCCTCCTGCTCTCCTCCTGCTCTCCTGCTCCCATCCTCCTTTTCTCCTCCTTCCTCCCATCCTCGTCCTCGTCCTCTCCTCGTCCTCCTATACCACCACCACCGCCACCACCACGACAACAACAGCAACAATCGCTTTTCGTCGTGTTTACATTGATTTCTAAATTACACACGAAGTCCCTGTTATCTTTTGGTGCTGATCATGTCGGGCTTGGAAGATTTGGATGCAGAACGTAAAGAAACGTAAATATACATTGCAAGGTATTTTGACTAGCGTTTTATCGATTATGCCATCATCCGCCACTCTCTTTTGAGTTAATATTGATTTCTTACATTGACATAAGGCCATACGTTTGTAATGGAGGGGGTATAATCGATTTAATCGACGCCATTACATGACTTTATCGACCGCGGAGGGATGAAAGGCAAAATTGTCCGTCCATAATAGTCAAATGATAATGTGTATGGCAGTATGTTAAAACTAAATTAAATCGCACACATATATCTACATTAGCGGCTAAAACGACTTCTACACATTCTCGAATGGATACGCATACACTCAAATATCACCCTAACTTTCACTCCACAAACGTTTATGCATATGCTAACAGATATACACAACTAAATACTTATATAAGTAAATTTAGCTATGTGCCTTCTTAAGTAAGGGACATTTAGCACTATATTAAAGTTTAAAGCTGCATTACCAATAGGCTATACGAATATCCGTCTATTTGTCTGCTCTCTACCTCTATGTGTGAGTGTGAGTGAGTGTGAGAGCGTGTGTGTGTGCGTGTATATCTCTCCCAATATATGTAATTAATTGTATAAGAAGCAGTATTAATATCCAAAGGTAATATTTCTTCCCACTTAAATGTGAATGTTGTGTTAGAGCACAGAATACTGCATTATTTATCCTGAGAGAACCTCTGTGGTCGTGTTCATATAACAAGCGGGAGTGTTCATATCATAATTGAATGATTATCACCCTCTAGCGAGTGCTTATATGTACCGTTATGCGACAATAAATATTACCTTTTGATACATACATATATGTTTATGTGCATGTATACACACACACACACACACACACACACACACACACACACACATATATATATATATATATATATATATATATATATATATATATACGGCAAAATCTCTTCAAGGGAGTAGAAAAAAGATATACCATTAGTTTTCTATGTGTTGTGTTTTAGAATCATCACAGCAGACTGAGTATGTAAAACATGAGTTAATTCTTGAAGGAAATCAAATAAATTTTAGACTAATTATAGCCGAATACGTTGTCGTTGGCACGCAGATTTCGAAAGTCAGAACAGTTTTTCTGCTCCACGGAACTCATCTCTAAAAACTTCGACCGTAACATACGCCTCTCCTCCTTCAAACGAGCCCACAACCTATGTGACCTCCTGATCCACAATTTCTTCCCTAATCCCAGCTCCCAACCTGGCTCGTTCCCCTGCTCCCGCCTACGCTGCCGCACTTGCCCCTACCTCTCCAACACCACCATCCTGACAGGCACCCATCATTGTCTCTATCATGTCACTGATTCCTTTACATGCACTTCTAGCTACGTCATTTACTGCATGTCCAGCTCTTTCTGTCCTCTGTACATCAGTCAAACGGGACGCCGCTTGGCTGAGCGGTTTACGGAGCAACCCAGACATTAGACTCAGCAACGACACCCCGGTCTCGCGCCATTTCCGCTCCACTGGTCGTTCATTACAACACCTGTCTGTGTTTGGGTTGTCTTTGCACAGGGGCCATCCGGACTCCTGCCTTCGCCGTGAACAGGCACCTACTTCCTCTCTTTACTCCTACTCACCTTTTCTCTTCATCGTTACCCCCTCCATACAAACCCCACCTCAAATATCCCACTTCTACTAACTATTCGATGAAGACTCATCACATGCAGGTACTCTGTGTGTGAATATGCCGAGAAAATATTCCAAAATGGTGAGAACTCAAGAAAAATTGTTCTGACTTTCGAAATCTGCGTGCCGACGACAAGGTAATCAAAAAATATAATTTGCTTCAAGAATTAACTCATGTTTTAGATACTCAGTCTGCTGTGATGATTCTAAAACACAACACATAAAAAAACCTAATGGTATACCTGTTTTCTACATCCTGTAAAGATCTTGCCTAACATAATGATTATAATAATTTCTATTAGCCCTTTAGGCGTAATTGAAACAGTCGTAAGGGACTACGTTTGATTTTTGCAGATAATATATTTTTATTAAATGCTGTATCCTCATGTTCTTACTCTCTCTTGATTATAAACCATGATCTATCTATCTATCTATCTATCTATCTATCTATCTATCTATCTATCTATCTATCTATCTATCTATCTATCTATCTATCTATCTATCTATCTATATATATATTTATCTATCTATCTATCTATCTATCTATCTATCTATCTATCTATCTATCTATCTATCTATCTATCTATCTATCTATCTATCTGTCTGTCTATATACGTGTGTACGTATGTATATATATATAGGGGTTGAACAAAATAATAGAAACACCTCAAAATGTCAAACAAATTATTTTAATATGGAGTAGGACCACCTTTGGCTGTAATTAGAGCTTTAATTCCACGAGATATGGTCTCGTACAAAGTTTGAATTGTTTCCAAAGTAATTTTTGCCCATTCTTCAGTAAAATAAAAAAAAGTATATATATAATATACACTTACAAATATGAATTTATAAAGAGGATGGAGATTAACTAATACAATGGTAATGAAATTACCTAAACTCATACTAAGATTATTCTCAATTGTTGCATCGGTGTTTCACAAATATACTCACTGATCCCGCAACTGAAAACGGAAAATTAAAAATTGGTGTATTTATGACAAATGTGATAGACCTGAGCGGTTTTTGAATTAGAACAATGTTGTTGGTCATTAAAAAAATAGTAATGGAAAAATATGTGTCTGAAGCAACAAAGGATAAAGAAAAATGAATAAAAGGAAGAAAAGAAGAATGGAAAATAAAAATAAAATTTATGAATATAAATAAAAATAATTGAATCATAAAACAAAAGCACTCACATGTACACACACACATACACACACATATATATATATGCACTTATATAACAAATATATTCTTCGCTAGACTATAATTCGATATTTACTTTCAAAGTTTTCCACCTTCATATACTCTCATGATGACTGATTTTCTGATTTATTGTTGTTGTCTGAGAAAATAGTCAATCGATTGAATCTATTAAACATTTATACTTCACAGATAATGTAATAATATCAAGACTAGAGTTATGCAGCATAGATGCAGTTTGAAACGGATGAACTCATTCGAAATTAGAAGCGTGATAAGTTTGTTGTTGATAGAAAATATAACAGAGCTACTTACAAAATGATATTGAGAGTACTATATTTGAAAACTCAGGTAAGAATGTTAAATTTGCATTGGTTTACTTACAACATGCTACAGTATATATTAGTTTACATATGTAGTATTAGAGAGAGAAAAAAACAAGTCTTTTAATCTGAGTTTCCATAGTTGTTGTAACTTCGTTTTCTATTCAGTGTGTCATTAGTTGAGAAACTATACTTTCTCCTTCCGTAGATATTCGTAAGACGTTTTCTCGGCTTTCTTGAGTAGCATTCAGTAAATATAATTAATTCTATGCATACTAATTCTTTTACGGTAGCAAGCCAGAGCTATGCATGCATACATGTGTGTGTGTGTGTGTGTGTGTGTGTGTGCGTGCGTGCGGATGCGTGCTGGTGAGTGAGATAAAGCGAAGTAAGCTAATGAGGTGAACTAAAATATGTATGCTATGTATATCGGTATCTTGCTTTTCTAGCTTCAAATACGACCGGATTTAACTATGGGAAATAATTGAATTAATACCAATGTGTAACTCAACTGTAGACAAGTGATCGACCAATGAAGGATAAAGCATTGAATGACATACTTAATGTGACATGAGTTCAAATGTACTGCGGATGTCGAATTTGAATTCGTCGATTAAAAAAAATATTTATTAAATATTTACTTACTTCACCTAACTATTAGCAATAGATGCACAATTGTAACGGCAAGAACCGTTTCGAAATAGAGTCCTTCAATTGTCGCAGTGACTTTTATCGTAAATTTCATGACGTGTTTCACGCAAGTGTTATGAGGACTATCAATGCGGAGGCCGTTCGACGGGCAGAATAAAAAGACAACAGCGAAATCTTCCTCAGATCACATCCTTAATGTTTTAATGAGAAAGACAACATCGCAACTTTCAGTGCTGGCACTGAATTCTATAGAAAAATCTTTAAAGATAAACTTAAACGCGAGAAAATTGCGCAATGTTGATTTGTAAACCTTTAACGTTCTTGGTTGTATATTATGCTTACAAACCGAAATACTGTGTCCTTGCTAGCAGTCAATGAATATATAGACGTTCTACTTTTCAGTGTTCTGCTTTGTTACAACTAGAAAGGGCTCTGACGAAAGTAGCATCAATACTTTAGATCGTTCAATTTTTCTAAACTGATTAATATAATAGACTGATTGAAAAGACATACCTATAATGACTACTGTAAACAGCTGTAAGCCAAATTTGCTCTAATAAAGTAAATCCATTATTCATAACTTGTGTATATACACACACACTCACACACATACATTCACTCACACATACACACTCACACACACGCACACCCATTGAATACGAGGTATGTGTGTCCAGCCTTTCCCGAACGACCTGCAGAAGTGGTTTGATTAGATTGATCAAATGTATGAGCCGTATATTAGCACACTCGCTCCGCCAAATCGACGTTGCCTGAAGAGGTGCACGATGTAGCACGCGTCGGGTGTCAAAGTGATCGTATAGCAACGTGAGATGAAGTGTTTTGCTCAAGAATACAACGCACCACCCGGTCTTGGAATTGAAACCATGATCTCCCGGTCGTTACTGCAATATATATATATATATATATATATATATATTGCAACATATATGAGGAAGCATGGTGTAATGGTTAGGGTGTTGCAATAAAGACCGCGACATCATGGTTTCAGTTCCAAGACCGGATGGTCACATATATGTGTGTGTGTGTGTGAGTGTGTGTGTATGTGCGTATATATATATATATATATATATATATATATATATATATATATATATATATATAAAAATACACATACATACACATACATGTATACACTCACACACATCGCACACTCATATATATAGCTAAATACGCATATATTTATATATACGTGTGAAGATGAGGTGGTTGTAGGTTGAAAGTCATTAGTCACCGATTCTTTCCGTTGAAGATTCATCTCCGACCGAATGAGAGCAACGACGCAGTCAGAGGAGGAACTCCGTATGATTATACCTTTGGGGAGCAATGGTTGGGGACGCATTTGCGTTGAGGATGGTAAGGGAGAACTGGTTGATACATCAGCTAGTCTTGGAGGAGGCGGTGTTAGACTTATTACTTATCTGAGAGAAGTAGAAACTGTTGTAGAAACAGTTAAAGAAACAGTAAAAATAGTGTGATGATGTCACTGAACTTTCGATTATTGTTTAGCAATTTATGTTCGTCGCGTTTTTTTAGCGAAGTGACTTCTAGGAGAGAGAAAGAGAGAGGGGGAGGGAGAGAAAGAGCGAGAGATAGAAATAGAGGGAGGGAGAGAGGTGGAGAGAGAAATGTGAGAGAAAGAGAGAGAAGGGGTAGGAGAAGCGTGCTGTACGAGGTTTTGTATGTAACAATTTCAGCTTTCTACTGCTGGAGAGGATCACTGATTTAAAAACATTGAATGTCTATCTTGCTTGTGTTTTACGAATGCAAACTGAAGCTTAAGGGTGTGATATAATGTGTTACCATGTGCCTAGAAACTGTGTGCACGCAGTAAGAAAAATCGATATTTTGCGTACGAATCGCCAGCGAAAAATTCTTCCTGACGAAAGACAGTATAAAATATAGTATGATGTAAATAATAGGCCCTTTCTGAAAACGTCTTGGTTAAACGTTAGCAGTATAATGCTAGATTGATGTCAACAAAGGTAATAATCTCTGAATTCGCTAAATTTACATGTTAAATTCCAATTAAACACATATATGATCGAAAGGGATTTTCTTAACCAATCTTCTGTAAAAAGGCTCCAAGTTTATGCAAAATAATATACAAAATATCAATAACATAATCAATAAACCACCGTTTTACCTCAAATGTTCACATTACAGCACGCATTTAATCCACTTGATTGATGTCAGTGTAGTATGCATTTGCATATGTATGTATGTATGCGTGTATGTATGTGTAATAACTAATTATCATATACATAAGTTAGCTTTCACGTAGCTAGAATATTAAAGCAAGGAGGGAATTCTTGAATACATTCTATATGAATATTACATAAGTATAGCGTGTGTAATGTTAAGAGATAAAGTGTTGGGATTGAATTTCTAGCTCGCACACATAAATATTATATAAATATATATGGAATATAACTCAACCACAAGAGTGCATGTTTATATAAATAACATGTATAAGAGCATGTACAAATATCCACCAATATATATATGCACACACAACTATCTATCTATCTATCTATCTATCTATCTATCTATCTATCTATCTATCTATCTATCTATCTATCTATCTATCTATCTATCTATCTATCTATCTATCTATCTCTGTACATATGTACATACATACGCACATGCACATACGCAAATATATATACATATATATAAAGAGAGAGAGATAGAGAGAGATGTATACATAGTCTTAAGAAAGAATACACAGCTATATATATAATATTGAATGAAGATATTTCACAATTTCACGTTTAGGAAAGAATTCCGTCGACTGACTGAATAATTCAGGAATTACAATAGCGTATTCTTGTCTGCTACAATTCAGTTTCACTAGCATTTATTCCTATTTCCAGCGTTTAATTTCAGGAATTGCGCAGAAGAATGGAAAGTAAATTTGGTTTTCTAGGAATATCCAACCTGTTTAAAATTTTAAAGCTAAAGCAGTGCAAGTTATAAGAAATAGGACAGCATGGTGACTTTTACCTCTACCTTGTATTTCAGTACCTCGGTTTAAGGAACGCTTCTTCAAGGAATTCAGAGAAAGGGTGTTGTGAGCTGGTGTGTCTGTTCTGTAGTAGTAGTAGTAGTAGTAGTAATGTGTGTATGTGTGTGTGTGTATATATATATATATATATATACATACAATATATACCTTCCGTTATATATATATATATATATATATATATATATATATATGAAATATACATACACTCGCGCGCACACACACACACAAACATTCGCACATATATATTTACTGTTTCAAGATAAGGTCAACAATAAAGACAAGAAATCTATCCAGTGAGAGATCGATATCATTTAATGTGCACACTATAAATACACGAGCTAGCAATAGTTTCTTGCTTAGAGTAGCAGGTCTTAGTAGCTTTTGATAACACGCCTTGTGTCTCCAAGAAAGTAACTATTTGTAGCTCGTATTTTTATAATGTTTACATTAAATTATATATATATATATATATATATATACTTACGTAGATGCGTGGAATTCAATTACATTGATATTATACAAATAATATATGTATATATGTGTATATATATATATATATGTATGTATGCATGTATGCATGTATGTATGTATATGTATATACGGGTACAAGACGTCACCAACTGTGTAAACAACATGAGATACGAAAAGAAACGAATTAACTACGTAAACAACAAGAGAACAAAACTGGAAAACAAGACAAGTAAACGCAGAGAACAATCCTTCATCAGTTGTCGGCTGGCTATCTACTCATCATTTCGAGCATTCAACAACAGTATGAGTCTTCAAAGACAGCAGCTCCTATATATTCTAAAATAAAATTTAGGATTTATGGAGGGTCAAAGTTAGGAACAAAAATAGGACAGTGGAGACATACAAGGAATCCGAGCAAAATCAAACATAGAGGGTCATTAGACAAGAATGAGAGGAATATAGTGAACGCTGGGAGAAATATTATCTTTGAAAAGAGAAAAGATAGAAGAGAGATAAAAAAAAACGCCCAGTCCGTGCAGGAAAAGAAAGATGGTCACGTGAGCAGAAGAAAGATAGACGATGGTCACACATGAGCAATGAGAGAGAGAGAGAGAGAAAAAAAGAGAAAGAGGAGGTAGAGACAGAGACAGAAAGATAGAAAACGGTGAACGAGGGAAGGGGAGAAAAAGGGGATTAGATAAGAACGGAGGTTGTCAAGTGTTGGTGAGCAGAGGACTGAAACACAGACACAAGCACAAATAACGTAAACACACACATGCACACACACACGCGCACACATGCACACACGTGCACACGCACACATACATACACAGGATGGGCTTCCTTCAGTTTCTGTATACCAAATCCACTTACAAGGCTTTCGCCGGCCCGAGGCTATAGTAAAAGACACTTGCCACACAATGGGCCTGAACCTGGAATCATGTGGTTTGGAAGCAAGCTTCTTACCACACAGCAACGCCTCAGCACACACACACATATATATATGTGTGTGTGTGTGTGTATGTGTGTGTATGTGTGTGTGTGTGTGTGTATGTGTGTGTGTATATATGTGTGTATGTGTATATATATGTGTGTGTGTGTGCGCATGTATATGATGGAAGTCGAGTCAAGATTGAGTTCAAATGTTTCGTAAGGAGCGGTATGTATGTGTATATGTACATATGTAGGTATGTACATACATACTTACATATATATATCACGTGACCGACCAGTCCATCAGATGTAGTTACACATCGCTGGTCACAATGCGTTCGCATTGTTTTAGCCTTCGAATGACGCCACCCCGCTGGCTAAGCGAGCAGGCCAACAGAAGAAAGAGTGGTGAAAGAATACAGCAGGGATCACCACCCCTGCCGGAGCCTCGTGGAGCTTTTAGGTGTTTTCGCTCAATAAACACTCACAACGCCCGGTCTGGGAATCGAAACCGTGATCCTACGACCGCGAGTCCGCTGCCCTAATCACCGGGCCATTGCGCCTCCACACACACACACACACACACACACACACATATATATATATATAATATATATATATACACATATATTTGTGCATGTCTCTCTGTCGCTATTGCGTGTGCGCATATTAGTGCATCTATATTCTAAATGTAGATATCATTAAATTTGCATTGACGTATAACTTTGATAAAGTAACACTAGATATATTTAGAAATCCATAAATTACTGATGTTTGGTTTTTGTAATATACTCATTTGCCGATAAACTGGAGTGGATGTCATGCAGAAGATTGTCAAGTGTGTGACAGTAATTGTAGTTCAGTTGAGGATTCATCTATATTTTTGCCCACTTCATATAAAACGATATCTAAGCCTTTTGTGAAATCCTTCATGAAACTGGCTCGTTATGAAAGAACTTGCAGTTGGCGTACAAGGTTTCATAAGCTGGAAGGTCATTTCCCCATCTTCTGTAACATGCAATATTTAGCGTTGAAAAAAGTGAACGAAATGTTAGGTTAAAAGGTAAGTGATCTATAGGATCAAATATATATAAAGAGAGTCATGCACGCACGTATGCACACACATGTACACACGTACAAACACATGCGCATACATATCTGTATCTCTAAATGCCACTTTATGTGTGTCTCTATCAGTCACAACATATCTGTCTCTGCCACACATTCTCCATAGGTTTCATGTATGTATCCATATCTGTATGTGTATGTGTATGTGTGTGTGTGTATTTACAGACATACAAGCATACATTCTCTCTTCATCTCACGCACACATTATTTCTCAAAACAGCTTCGCGATACTATACATCTCTGTGCTTCTGCTAGTCTGTATGTGTGTGCCTGTGTGTGTTTAGATATGTGCTTACATGTTTTCGCATGTATACACTCATATACATTAGGCTACAATGGTGTAATGGTATTAAACTTGTCGCGAAAACATAGAGGTGTGGTTTCGAGTCTCAGATGTGCGAAAACCCTACTTGTTTTCGTCGAGGGCTTACATGGTCTAGTATTAGACTGTTTTCCTTAGTCAATACACGGTGATCGCTTATAAGCCTTAAGCTTATAATTTATATATACATATATACACATATGTAAATATATATATATACATATATATACATATACATATGTATGTATGTATGTATGTATGTATGTATGTATGTATGTATGTATATATGTATATATATATATATAATATATATATATGTTCTCTTTTTTTTTCAGCTATTGACTGCCGCGATGCTGCAGTACCACCTTTAGTCGAACAAATCGACCCCAAGAATTATTCTTTGTTAGCCTAGTACAAACGCACACATATCATAGTAATAATGATACTACTACTACTACTACTACTACTACTACTACTACTACTACTACTACTACTACTAATAATAATAATAATAATAATAATAATAACAGACAAAACTGTACTTAGAGATTGTAAGAGTAGGAAACCCCATGTCATGGACGACTATCGTAAGGCGTACAATATGCTCCCACACTCTTGGATAATGGAATTTATGAACCTATTTGGTATTGCATCGAATGTTGAGCGATTGGTTGGAAAAAGTATGGCGAAATGGAGGACGGACCTGGCAACATACGGAAGAAGTTTAGTGATAGTAGAAATCAGGAGGGGCTTCTTCCAAGGGAACTGCCTGTCCCCACTGATCTTTGTACTGTGCTTGATACCACTAACACTGATTCTGAGGAAAGCAAAAGCTGGGTATGCATTCAAAAGCCGCCAACGAAATGTCAGTCATTTGTTATTCATGGATGACCTCAAACTTTATGGTAAAGATGAAGCCTAAGTCAGTTCCCTCGTTGATACGGTGTATACATTCAGTGCTGATATCAGAATAGAGTTCGGACTGAGCAAGTGTGGTGTGTTTGTCTTGAAGAGAGGCAAAATCCCGCGTCGGGGGAGGTTATGAAGCAGATAGAAGAGACGGGCTATAAGTATTTGGAGATTTTGGAAATGGATAAATTGATGGAAAAAGAAATGACAGAAAAAGTTATGGTGGAGTACTTAACATAACGTTGTTAACATAATGTTTCGGCTGATATGCCCTCCAGTCTTCTTCAGGTGTCTTGGGGAAATTTCGATGTTATTATTATTATTATTATTATTATTATTATTATTATTATTATTATACCCGTGGGCACATGGTGTAGTGGTTAAGAGCGCAGGCTACTAACCCCAAGATTCCGAGTTCGATTCCCAACAACAACAACAACAATAATAATAATAATAATAATAATAATAATAATAATGACATCGAAAAATACCTTAGGAATGAGGACCCGGATTCGAAATTTCCCCAAGACACCTGAAGAAGCCGAAACGTTATGTTAACAACAAACAAGAGGAGGACAAATATCCGTCTAATGTACATAATGTAAACAATGTAAATAATGTACATAATTCCTCCTCTCTTAAATATAGAACTGTATTACAAAGTATAAGTCCTAGGGGCGATTTCTTCAACTAAAGGCGGTGCTCCATCATGACCGCAGCGAAATGTCTGAAACAAGTGAAAGAATATCTGTTTATCTTTGTACCTGTAATAATATTTTATGCTACTAATGTGGAGGTCGCGTATATTTAAACCGTTCATTCTGACGTTTGTGTAGGAGTGAGCTAAATAATTTTAGAACGGCAACTTATCTCACATGCACTATTACTATATCCATTATCATCATCATCATCATCTCTTTAGTATAACAAATGACTAACAAACATAATAACAATGAACAGTTCTTCTTAGTCTCCTGCATCATTCAGGGGTTAACGGTTAGCCATATAAGCTTAGTTTGACAGGTTTCAATACCATGTAGGAATATATTCACCTAACATAGATTTTCCTATCCATTGTATGTTCAAGGCCGTTTGTCATAAATATTAAAAATCGTAAACTAGAGTCACACTTCTTAAAATAACACGTATTGTGAAAAAAAATAAATAAAGAACCTTTGAAATATGTAAAATAGAGCTGTTTTTATCGACTATAGAACTGCGTGTGAAGCAAGCAGCTGATTGATTTTATTGTATACTTGCTTAGTGTTTTGTTTCTATTGAACACCACTTATGGGCATAAAGCGTCAATATCTCAGCGAGCGAAATATTACAGCGAACGAAATAATTGCAAAAGCGTGCTAATAACTTTACCCTCAACCCGAATACAATTTTATCTTTAGTGTATGATCAGATCAACTATGATCTTTCTTCCGGAAGGTAAAAAAAAGGAAGCTTTTTATACTGACGTATGCATATAATTAATAACAATTTCTTCACGCTGATTATTCAGATTTAGAATTTCCTGAATGTAGGACACTATTGAAGTGTTACTATTTTCACTCATTGCATGTCATGACTAAATTCTCTTTCCATATTCTTTATATTTTGAGTCATGTCTCTAATGATCAGCAGTCAATTACTGCATTGATCATCTTCCGTTTGTTATGCACATTCCAACGTTGATAAATATAATGTCTTTCAGTTATGAATTACGTAATGATTATACAAAAGAATATGAATATGTAGGTGTAATGTGAACTTGGTTGATAGATGCGCAATTTGCTACATTGCTTTCATTGATTTCTGTTACAAAATTGCTACCTCGATTTTTATTTGTTTAATATTTTTTATTTATTTCAGGTTAACCTGAATCGTGTATAGTCTTTTATAGTTTCCACCGAAAATGAAGGACTGTTTTCATGACCTTTGCAGAATTACTAACACTGTAGTTTAATAGCTTGATACTGCAATTGACGTTTAGTTTCATCAGATGTAAATCCATACCTCAATATGTCAGTGTGTGTGTTTGTATATGTGCGTATGTTTGTGCGTGTGAATGTGTATGTATGCGTGCTCGTGTCTCTGTCCCTGTGTGTGTGTGTTTATGTGTAAATGTGTATGTGTGTGTGTATTTGAATGTGTGTGAATATGTATAGATGTTTATGTCTATGAATGTATGTATCTCTACGTGTGAATGTGTGCGTGTGTTTTAAGGAAATTCCAGAGAGTGGACATTCTTGGTAAGGACTAGAAATTGTGACTACCAAAGCGTACGAAATGGATAAAATAGAATTGAATACAAGAAGGGGAGATACGAAAGACAACTAGATAAGCGTGAAGAGAAACTGTTGTTCGTGCGACATTATGAAGTAGAGGGAGAAGCGAGTTTCTAGGCTAAAGTTTACTGAGTAAGTGTATGACAATCAGCCGCATATTGTTTTCTATACAGGCAAGAATGTTTTAGTGTTTGACTGTAAACTTGTAAACGTGAAAGCAGTATATTGCCGTGACTTTTACCTGAAATTTGAAGAGATTCAGTATCTGGTCGGAACTGAAATATTTCTGGCTCTGAAGAGAAAATATAGTACTGAAGATAAAGATATTTTTGCTCATGTTATAAACGTCATAAGTAAAGGTGCGTGGCTTAGCGGTTAGGATAATGGGCTCAAAATCGTATGGTCGTGAGTTCGATTACAGGCGGCGCGTTGTGTCCTGCGCAAGGCACTTTATTTCATGTCCACTCAGCTGACATAAACGAGTTGTACATGTAGTTCAAAGGTCGGTCTTGCTATATTCTTGCTACGTGTGTCTGTGGAGTGTTCAGTCACTTGCATGTTAATTGTGACCAATTCAGTGCCAGTACAAACATCATATCTTGAGGAACAACCTTCAACACTTATGGGACCTTGTACTATATTTGATGGTTTTCTTATGTTATGAATGTCAGAATCCAGGAAGATATATCAGTAATTGCATGAGCTTCCATTTGTAGTAACTCTGACGATTTTAAATGCTTGTCTGAGACAAGAGAATGTGTTAATGTTTAGAATCAAGACAGCTATAGTCCGTCAGACCTATGATCAAAGGTGGCCTAGCTTTAATCATCTGTTTTTATTTTATTAAGAAATAAGAGATCTGATATATCTAGAACTACATTACTCAATAGTTCCTCCTTTTTTTAAGATGTGATTTTAGGGAAAATTTTTGCTGTCACCTTTGGAAGGCTGAACGACTCCCAAAGAGAAATTAACCTCGTATTGCAAAAATGTTTTTTTTTCTATTTTTAAACATATGTATTGATTGTTTTGGTGGTATGCTCATTAAAGACAGGGGGAATAGAGAGAATTCAAGAAGGAAAAAGTAATAGCGAGGAGAGCAGGGAGAAGAAGGAAAGAAAAAGCGAACAACAAGAGAGAGAACGAGAGCGAGAGCGAGAGAGAGAGAAAGAGGAAGGATGGGAGAGAGAGAGAGGGATGGAGAGAGAGAGAGAGGGATGGGAGAGAGAGAGGGATGGGAGAGAGAGAGGGATGGGAGAGAGAGAGGGATGGGAGAGAGAGAGGGATGGGAGAGAGAGAGAGGAGAGAGGGGTAGAGAGGGGATAAATAAATAGATAGATAGATTGATAGATAGAGAGTTCACTGGACCAAAAATGGAAAAATATAAATACTTTATGGAGCAATGTTCTTTGGAGTTTCAGATAAAAGACTCAGAATATTTTTCACGGACAGAGTACAAATAAAATAACTCGGATTTATTTCTTGATGTCATCGAAAAAAGCTTTGTTTACTTATTCTGAATGCCAACAACTTTTTCGTTGCAAAAAAGAAGCATCCAATATATACGTGTTATAACCTAATAACGGGGCCAACTGCAGTGATCATATACGTTACGTGCCATCTCATATTGCAAATATTATTATAGTGGAAGGTGGCAGACTGGCAGAATCGTTAGCACGGTTGGTAAAATGTTTAGCGGCATTTTGTGCGTCTTTACGTTCTGAGTTCTAATTTCGCAGAGGTAAACTTTGCCTTTCATCCTTTCAGAGTCGATAAATGAAGTACCAGTTGAGTGTTCGGGATCGATGTAATCAACTTACCCCCTTCCCTAACAAGCCTTCTGCCAAAATTTGAAATCAGTTTTAGTGTGTGTGTCTCTCGTCTCTCTCTCTTTCTCTCTCTCTCTCTCTCTCTCTCTGTCTCTCTCTCTCTCTATATATATATATATATGCACACACAGACACACACATGTATGTATGTATGTATGTATGTATGTATGTATGTATGTATGTATGTATGAATGTATGTATGTATGTATGTATGTATGTATGGAGTGATAAAATACAAGTAAAAATGTGTTCGGAAGAAGACAAGATGGTATGGATTATGTAGATACAGTTTTATGGCTGAAGTGAGAAAGAAATTTCTGCAGCTTGATATTCGAAACTTTCGTAACTTAAATACTGTATATATTCAAAATTAAATTGCTTTTCATGCATATGAAAACCATATTCCAAATATATTCTTCCGACTGGTGTGTTTCTGTGAACTTAACAAAGGGAACTAAAATCGGATGTTTGATGGTGAATTTCAGAAACCCAATAAGAAACACGGCTTAGAGAAACCTTCCGAAATATATATTGCAATGACATATGCAACAACTGAGCCATAAATAATACTACATGTGGATACATATCATATTTCTGCTTAAACAGATCATGTTATGCATGAGCCGATGCCGAGTCATCGGCATGCCCAAACAATTTTACATACGTCCGCGCCTACGCGCTTAAATGAATGCAAATACATGCATCATACACGTATTTATGCGCTTCTATCTGTGTTAAATATATTCATATATTAATACACATACACACACATACACACATACATACATTTACACACATATATATATGTATGTATTTATGTATACACACATATATATATATAAATTTATATAGACATATTTATATATATACATATATATATATAATATGCCTGTGTATATGTATGTAAATATATGTATCTATATATTGCCTACATAAGTATATACATATATGTATGTATATACATGTACATACATACACATACATATATATATACACATACACATACATATACATATATACAAATATGTAAACATACATATATATAATATACATACGTATATATATATACATATATATATACACACACATATATATACATATATACATACATATATATACATACATATACAGGCATATATATATGTATACGTATATATACATAATACATATATATATGTGTACATATATATATACATACACACACACATATATACACAAATATATATATATATATATATATATATACTTGTAGCTACGTACTTATGTACATTTATTTCGTAATGCATACAAACACTAGCGTGTGTGTGTTTATATTGAAGACACCAGAAATCTCCGGCGTCAAATGTTGTAGATATAGTTGGGGCCAGATTTCTGATGGATTTGATATTTGATTTTCATGAGAACTATACCAGATTATAGCACTCTGTTGCATCTATGGGAGTGTGGTTACTGGTTTGAAGCACGAATTACGAGAAAAGAGAGATGCTAAATCCAATAAACCTTTGTAGGAATGAAGAGCTCATCCGCACATGCTGAAATACGCTAATATACTTATTTCCACACATTTATATACATTTACACATAAAATACGCGTGTATGTATGCCTGCGTTTGTGTGTTTTCTGTTCGTGTGTTCGTGTATATAAACTCATGTTTATGTATGTGTATACATTTGATGTTAGTTTAAAAGTTTACGAACGAACAGAAGTGTACCCAATAGGAATACTGTTCTTGCTGTATATTGATTTACTTTCCTATAATAAACTCTGTTGTTGCTGGAGGAAAAGTCTCCCATATTCTATGTTACTTTACGTCTGTAACAAGCTTGTATGAAGTTATTCTCAGAATCTGGTGACCAGTAACAAGATTAAAATCTACGAAATATCCCCTTATTTATAACAATGCTACACCTAGTTCAGACTGGAAAAAAGAAGAATTTGATTAGCTCTCAAATTCTTGCAAAATATGTCTAAGTTAATGCATTACACTTAAACGCAAATTAAATTAAAGGCTTATGCAGCTGTCAGATTATGCAAATGCCAGAGAGTTGAAGAAATTTCGCCACAAGCTATTCGTTAACTACCGATCTTAAAGTTATCAGCAGAAATGTTTAGTAATCTCCTGAATTTTTTTAAATCGTTGTACTAATTGAAACATTAACTTCATAAAAGCCAATCTTTTAAGCATCGTTTTCTAGTTGCATTAAAACTCATTTTGTATTCAGGAATATTTGAGCAGTGGGATTTAATAACGCATAACGTTTTAATTAGATACATCGTCTGCTACAGCCAAGCAAGCGAAGGCATCACATTTATAGCTAGTGCACTGAGATTTAGTAACACATATCCTTCTAATTAAGTACACCGTTGCCACCATTAGGTAAGAAAAGACATTACTTTTATATTGTTGACGTCATAGGAATTTATTTGTTTTAGAACGGTGGAACTCGAAGCAGATATAAAACTAGATCAAATCATGTAATTATTGGGTTGGAAAATAAAAACTCTTACGGATAGGGAGAAAAATCTAAGGGTAACCGTGAAGTTCGAACCCACATCCCCTGTGTAGATGAAAAGCGTTTTACTAATTGACGAACGCAAACCTCTGTCAATTATAGAAACTTTATTCTAACTTAATTGTATGTTGTTCATGTCATAAAAATTTGCTTTGGTATAGTTGTAGAATGTCGGTTAGATCTACAGGAGATGTGGGTTCATATCCCATGGTCAGCCTTCGATTTTTCTATCCAAAAGGGTTATATTTTCAACCCAATATTTTGTGCGTTGTTTTGGTGTATAGGTTTTAGGATATAGCGCTACACCCAACGGAATTAGATCACAGTAACTGTCAGAACCGCGAACACAAATTATTCAGATATCTTATTTTATCGTTGATTGTTTACCCGTTTGTGTCATTGGACTGCGAACATGCTGTGGCCCATCTTTGGAGGGCTAAGTGGAAGAAATAGACCCAATACTTACTTATTTTAAGCCTGGGTTTTCTTCTATTCGTCTCTTACGCCGAACATACTATTATATATATCTTCACGTGTATTTTGAGATACACAGTTCCAGAAAACAATTATTACTTGTATAACTTTGTCCCACGATTCACATAACAAGACTGAGTTCTGAACATGTCAGAAGTGGTAACAACAAAAATATCAACGGTAGAAAAGCTCGATAAATGTACGTATAAGAATAAGTATTTTCATTTGGTAAACATTGCTATATTCACGGTATCACTGTATGGACGAAACTATCAGATGCTGTTATACCTCACTGGTTATAATGCGTTTCCAATTGTTTCTTCATTGCGGCATTACTTTCCTTCTTGGCCTAGGTTGTTTAACTAAACCGTAATTCCATCGTCGTCGAAGTCTTCCGAGCGGTCTTTACACATCTCTTGGATACCACTCGGCAACTGCACTCGTCCATCTGTTGTCTGTTACTACCTGGAAATGGATAAATTGATGAGGAAAAGATGACAGAAAAGTTTTATTTCCATACTTTTTAGATTTTGTGGTGAATTAAGGCAACAGAAAAGGAGAAAGATGTCCTCTTCAAGAAATTGATGAGCTAATTTTTCAAATGTGTTTTATTGTGTTTTCGGAGAATAGACATTACCTGGAAATTGAAGAAACATCGCGAATTCTGTTGAAAGAGCCTATATGGCTATTTTGGGGTCAAAATTGGGAGACCAAGATAAAAATTGGGCACCGCACAGTGTCTGCAAACAATGTACATAACATTTATGACAATAGACTAATGGGACAAGGTAAAGTATGAGGTTTGCTATAGCAATGGTATGGCAGGAACCCTATAATCAAGTGGACGACTGCTATTTTTGTAAACTAAATTCGAAGGGTATTTACCGGAAAAATCGATAAACGCTTGTCTATCCTAATCTTGCCTGTGTTATTAGACCGGTTCCACACAGTGAAAAGCTTCCTGTTCCTCTCTTCCACATAGTGAAAAGCTTCCTGTTCCTGACTTTGAAGACAGATAACTTTACCATTTGCCAAAGAAGATTCATCACCTGAAGATGACACTAGAGATCAAGACTTTACAGTGGAGACTTTACCTCAGCTAATCTCCCAGGTAGAGCTGAATGATCTAGTTCACGACTTGAACCTCCCAAAAATTTTGGCAGAACTGTTGGCTTCCCGACTGAAAGTGAAGAATCTTATAGAGAATGGTGTCCGTATAACAACGTTTTGCTGCCCAGTGTAATTGACTTTACAGTCCCAATTGATGAAAAAATTAATATATGAGAGGTATAGAAATAATAGCAAAGTACCAGGACCTAGTTATTGAATTAAAGAGACCATGGAAAGCGCAGGTACAATGTATCCCAGTAGTTATAGGTCTATTGGGAACTATCCCTAAAGATCTGAACAGATGGATAGAGGAAATAAACATAAAACCCAGTTTAGTACAGCTTCAGAAAACAGTGTTATTGGTGATAGCTAGGATATTTAAGGGAATTCTTGCCAACTAAGGTTACTTGCTGTCACCCAATAGGAGGGTTCGTGGCATCTAAGGTTACTTGTTGTAGCCCGATGTTAGGATTCATTTCTTTTGCTACAGTCTAATTTGTTGAGTGGATATGCAAATGATATCAATGATAATACTAATAATTATTATTAGAAAGGCACCGAGGTGGCAGAATCGTTAGCAAGATGGTCGAAATACCTAGCGGTATTTTGCCCGTCGCTACGTTCTGTGATCAAATTCCGCCGAGGTCGACTTTGCTTTTCATCATTTCGGTGTCGATAAATTAAGTATCAGTCAAGTACTGGGGTGGATGTGATCAATTGTCCCCCTCCCCACAAAAATCCAGGCCTTGTGCTTATAGTAGAAAGTATTATTATTATATGTTTGACTTTTGCTTTGTATTTGTACAAGTTGACTTCAAGTCTCACCCAGAGACCTGAAGAGACAAGTTAAAAGTTCAAGTTGGTGTTAAAACTAGGGTGCCATATATTTGGTTTTGCATAAAGTTATTGTTGTTGAATGAGAGAGCAGTCCATGTTATCAAAGTGACACAGTATACCCATCATGTGACACAGTATACCCATCATGACTACCCGTCTATCTATCTATCTATCTATCTATCTATCTATCTATCTATCTATCTATCTATCTATCTATCTATCTATCTATCTATCTATCTATCTATCTATCTATCCATCTATCTATCTATCTATCTGTCTGACTATTGATCTGTCTATTTATAATATGTATGTATATATGTATGTCTGCGTGTTGAAGAATCTCCGCCTATTACATGAATAAATATGTAAGAACCTACTTATATATGTCCAGTTACATAGAGACAGAAGTATCCGATTAATAAATGCATGTCGGTGATATATACACATCCACCAAGCACATACATACACAAAGACAAACACACACTCACACTAACACGTACACATACATACACACACACACACACACAGACACACACACTCATACAGTTATATGTTTTCTCATAAAAAATATATTTATCACTCATTGACTTCACTTACTCGTCGTTTACGTAATTGGCAAAGAGGGAAATAGGATTAAAGCTGTAGAAAACTGGAGACCAATAAAACAACATAACATAAAACTCTGTTGTTGAAATATTGATTTCTTTGCCCTGTATGGAAAAAGCCTTAGAAACTTCGAACTAACAAAACAATATGCTTGTGTGTGTGTGTGTGTGTGTGTGTGTGTGTGTGTGTGAGTGTGCGAATGTGCCTGTTTGTCTCTCTCTCTCCCTTTCTCTCTCTCTCTCTCTCTCTCCATAAATATATATATATATATATATATATATATACATACATATGTACATACATACATATATATGTGTAAATATATATATTTGTTTCTCTCTCCTCTCTCTCTCTCTCTCTATATATATATATACATATACATACATACATATGTACATACATACATATATATGTTTAAATATATATATTTGTCTATATATATATATATATATATATATATATATATATATATATATATGTATATATATATATATATATGTGTGTATATATGTATATATTTATATACAAATAAGTACATGTGAATATATATAAATGTATGTATATTCATGTATATATATATATATGTGTGTATATATATATGTACATACGTATCTATATATGTATATATATATATATATGTATATATATATATATATATATATATATATATATATATATATAATATATATATATACACACACACATACAGATATGTGTTCGTGTGTGTGTGTGTTGTGTGTTCGTGTGAGTGTGCGTCTGAGAGGTTAATTAAGGGGGAAAATCGTGTGAAAGCCTGTCTGACGCATATATTTTAAAATGCTATTATGTGTACTGTAATGACCATAAATTTCCTTTTTAGGTTGTATTATTTTGGCTTCACGATTGCAAGGTGTCGTTTCATTGCAAACTTGGCACTCGGCATGATTTCTTCACAAGTTTTAGTTTCATGTTTTCTCGCCTGTCAGTGTTTAGAAAGAGGAATAACGACTCACAAACATAAAAAGCAACAACTCTCAAGTTGAAATTATACATTATGTTTGGTTTTTGATTGCTGTTTAAATGAATATTCTCTGTTCAGTTTTTCATTTAGAACGTCTGCTTTAAATAAATCTCGTCCCTCAATGAAAAATATGCAATACTAATACAATATACAGTTCTATCTTTAAGAGATGAGGAATTAAGTACATAGTTTATATTATTTACAATTGATGGATGTTTGTCATCTTGTTTGTTGTTAACACAATGTTTCGGCTGATATACCCTCCAGCCTTCATCAGGTGCCTTGGGGAAATTTTGAACCTGGGTTCTTCCTAAGGTGTATTTTGATGTTATTATTATTATTATTATTATTATTATTATTATCATTGTTAAGAGCGCGGGCTACCAACTCCAAGATTCCGAGTTCCATTCCAGGCAGTGACCTGAATAATAATAATAATAATAATAATAATAATAATAATAATAATAATAATAATAATAATAATAACAATGATACTAATATATAAGTTTCAAAGTTTGGCACAAGGCCAACGATTTTGTTGGGGTTGGTGTAAATCGATTACATCTACCCCAGTGCTCAACTGGTAGTTATTGAATCGACCCCGAAAAGATGAAAAGCAAATTCTACCTCGGTGGAATTTGAACTTAGAATGTAATAGGGACGAAATGCCGCTAAGTACATTGTCCGGCGTGATAATGATTCTGCTAGATTGCGCATTGTAATATAGGTTTCAAATTTTGGCACAAGGGTAGCAATTTCGGGGAAGTGGGTAAGTCGATTACATCGACCCCAGTGCTCAACGGTACTTATTTTATCGAATCTAAAAAGATGAAAAGCTCATCAGGGATGGCCAAAACAGTCCTTCGGGGAACAGTCAAAGGTAGCAGACAGAGAAAGAAGTGGGAAAACAACAACTGTGAGTGGACAGGTCTAAAAATGAGAGACGCAGTGCGACAGTCAGAAGACCTCGTCACAATTTGAACTTAGAACGTAAAAGCGGGTGAAGTACCGCTAAGTATTTTTCCTGGCGTACATACTATTCTTCGAGCTCCCTGCTTGATAGTAATAATGTAATATATTGTATTACACATTATATATACTAATATATTAAATACGTTTAATTATTCGTATATCTTATCTTTTCAAGCAATTCGTTTGAAAGTTCTTTATTGATGGAATTAGCTGTTAACACACATATTTTGCGACAAGCTGACAGTCTGGCACATACATGACTGCCGTAATTAAACTTCAAATATGGCCATTCTTTGTTGGTCAGTGAAAAAAATATACCGACCGTCTGTTATAATATTGGAATGCTATTCATGCAGAACAACATGCAAGCAATTACTGAACTGAATTAGTAAATAAAGTGTTATTATAGCACCACCACATTTTAGATTATTTGATCTCACTATATTTCATCTGAATGAGAAGATATGTTTCACGACTAATATTAATTGATTTCTTTCACATTCTAACATTTCCTAATTCTCATCGATTGTTTCTTGTCGCATTAATTCGCTGTCATGATGCTTTAGTACAGGCGTCCCCAAACACCGGACCGCTCAGAAAGAATGAAGTTTAAAATTTTATTTCTCTTTTATTGGCTATTGGCTATCGCATTCTGCACGGTGCTTTTAATTCATATACATGTATATATATATTATATATATATATATATATTATATATATTATATTATGTGTGGGTGTGTTTGTGTATATATATTAATATATATATATATATATATATATATATATATATATATTTTTATATATGTTATATATATATTTATATATGTATGTATATATATAACGGGAAGCTTTATGAAAATAAACAAAAGACGAAGGCAGGTGGAAGACAAACGAACATTGTATTAGTATGGCGCTCAGGAAATATAAATAAAACAAGTCTTTAACGTTTCGAGTTTCGAGCTACGCTCTTCAACAGAAAGATACACAGAGAGAGAAAAACACAGAAAGAAGGAGAGAAAAAAAATGCGTGCAGTAGCTAACGAATCAACATGGCGATCTGATTTCGGCCAGAGGTCAAAGATCAAACATGAGACGCGAGAGCGAAATAAGGGAGATAATAGGTTTATAAAGGGTTGAGTGACCAGCTAAAAGTGCATGGGAGGGGTCTGGATGTGTGTATGTATATAGGTTGGTGTATGTATTAGTATGTATACGGGTGTGTGTGTGTGTGTGTGTGTGTGAGAGAGTATAAGTGCGTATGCGGGTCTGGACGTGTGTATGTATAGGGTTGGTGTAAGTATTAGTATGTACTAGTAGTATTAGTACGTATTAGTATGTATTAGTTGGTGTGTGTATTAGTATGGCACATCATATGTATATATTATATATATATATATATATAATATATATATAATATATATATATATATATATATATATATATATAGATATTATATATATTGATAATTAAATGATATATTATGCACATTATTCTGTTCTGTTATGCGCATGGCAGCCCAGTCCGTGGAAAAATTGTCTATCATGAAGCCAGTCTGTCGTATCAATAAGCCTGAGTAAAGCTATTTTACTGGGTCTCCGTGATTAGTAGAAAGAAGGAAGGTATGTAACCTCAAGCCAGAGACCAGATGCGCGGCGGAAATGCTTGCAACACAGGTGGCTTCTCTAAAATTTCCCAAACATTAGTCGAATTTTGGATTCAAAGAGTTTTAAGATATACCACAAGGCATCCTATTCTATGCTTTAATTCTTTCGAACGAAAGATAAAGTTTACCTTGTTGGGATTTACAATAAAATCAGAAAGTACCAGAAAAAGACCTCACAAAAGTTCTAGCGACTTTACCCAGTTTACTTGTAAAAATATTTGCAACCACAGAAGGACATAAATCCATTAAACAAAGTTTACGAGGCAGAGGACCTGTCTACAGAGCTATGCAGACAACATAAAATTTTTATTAAAAAAAAATTCTAATGGTAAAAGGACAGTTCTCATGTCTACTTACAAGAAGTCACAGACTAAATGGGGCAAAAGAGGATAACATAACTCACGAGATCCAGGCCGAATGCTTAAGAGAGAGTGAACTCCATTAATGGTGCACAATAGCAAGTTGCTGGCTCAAAACCAAGTACCATATTACAAATATCTCACCTCGACACAAGACTGTTCAATCTAACCACATTGAAGATTCTTATTGCATCAATGTTTATTGTATCAATGTCTTTTCGCCCCACAATGAAACTAACTACATTTCCTTCTTTCCTTCAGAATATAATTTGTGATACGTATCATAAAGGTAATAGTGAAAACTTTGGCTAGCTGTATTGGTTCACTTATCCAGTCCCTTCAAGTTATATCCACAACAATATTAATCTGAAAGTGACATGAGCATCTCTGTGGTGCCTATTTATATTTTGATGGTCCTGAGATCATGGAACTTTGTCATATTCTAGTTATATACTGTTTTACTTTGCAGACATTGGTTAAATATGTATTTGCATATTTTTTAAGTAAAACGTGGTAAAAACGCGACGTTCGATTACATATGTGCACATACATAATTACATATACATATAAACACGCGCGCACACACACACACATATACACACACACACACACTCTCCCTCTCACACACACATGCACACACGCACACACACATACATATAAAGTGTGCGAAGTTCAGTAGTATATTTATAAATTACACGAATTGTTCAATATGTATTTTCACATTTACTCCACTTAAACTTGACCATCGACTTGTAAGTGATGGGTCATACATCTACTTGTTGCACAATAGGTTCTCGATTACAAGTTGTTACCAATAGAAGCAATACATTCTGAATTACTATCACAAAGCATAATACTTAAATATGCAGCATAAGTTTGGGAAAATGAAATGGCTAAAGTATTTTTCTTCGGCAAATATTTCGTGGAAACAAATGCCTTTTACAAATATTTGTTTTCGACTTGAAATTAAGCAGTAGACAATTTTCCAATCTACAAAACCCAAGAAGAAGAAAATCTCTGAGAGGTTGGAGAAAAACCAGGAACAAAATATATCAGAAAAGTGTTTCTTTTCTGATATAATCTTTTAAATGAAATGCGAAAGATTAACTATACCAAATCGTATATGTTCTACATAATAGCAAATACATAGGCGTCAAATGCAGAAACCATAATGCAGAAACCTAACTATCCCATGGTATCAGTTACTAATAAGATGAGAAGCTAAACAATAGCGAAGTCTTACACACATCGAGATACGTTATAAAGTCAAATAACCGTAGTAGTAAAAATGATGATACGTATTACCATACTTATGTTTGTATATCAATAAACAGCATAATGATCAGAGTCAATCGTCGATAGCTGTAATGCTAGTTATAGTATTAATGTGTATAAAGTAATAGCACACACCACCATCTTCATCCTTACAAATGTAGCCTTTTATAACAAGAACAAAGAGCTAATGGAGGATCCTCTATATAAAGCTCGACGTGGTGGCATTAGCAACCAAATCTCTTCGAAATAAAACCTCATTCTTCTGAATAAAAACAGGATAAATTGTATAAGGTAGCTTTATACACAAGCTTTAAAAAAGACAGGTTGGTCAATGCTGGAAATTCTTACATTATAGGTTTGCAAGAATGTAGCTGACGAGGCTGAAGAACAACAGCGACAAAGACTAATATATAATACTTTATTTGACCCTTAAAGCAAACAAAATACAAATTAGTACGCTTAGACAGCCTTAAAAATTATTATTGATATAAATGTTACTATTTAAGTTGTATAAAGTATATTGATAGATATCAAAATATTAATGGCAGCATCATATACATATAATTCATTTGAATAGATATATTTTGAGAGTAATAGACACAAAGTGGAAGATGATGATGAACGTTCTTAAGAGTCGTAAACGAACCTACTGATTTCACCATGCAATAATAATAATTTGTAACATAGACACAAGACCACAAAGTTGGAGAACTTAAATTCACTAGAGTACATGACTGGTATATATATTTAAAAAAATATTTACCGAAGACCGGATCAATGAAAACCAAAATTTGCTCGGCAGTATTTGAGCTGAGATCTCAAACTGATGGAACTAAAGCCGAGAGGCATTTTGTCCGGCGCTTTGAACTCCGTGTCAAGCTAGCAACATAAAATCATCAATTATAAATATGATTTCTTCCTATGGCTGTTGGTTAGAAATTGTAGAGAAATCAAGCGATATTTTAAAAAGAATGGACAAAAGTATTTTACTGGTAGCTTTTGTATCAACAAAAGATAGACGAAACTATCAATAAACTGCCGTAAGAGATGTACGCCCTGAGTTTTGTTGTTTTATCATTATTTAGTTCCGTAAAAGTGTAAAATATTTCAAATATATTCTAATCTTGCTCATACAGACGTATACTTTTCGCATCCACGTATCATGGCATCCCTTTTTGAGAAAGAATAGGAACGACATCTGGTAGGATACAATTTAGAAGGTCAGCCGATATTTCTAGTAGGCTGCGCAATCGTGTAAAATCTCCATAATTGTTATCTACCCCAAGGTCTGCCCGATCAGGCGTATGTTTAAATTGATCTATCTGTAAACATCATGATTTTAGTGCTATGTATGACATGTTTCCTTTCCTTATTTAAGACGTTAGGGAGTGATGTGAGAAAGATTTAGCAGACATTTCTAGTTGACCTATTGGCCACATTGTGGATCCCTCGCTGGCTCGAGTGAGAGCATAATGCAGTGAGATATTATATACTATTCCTAATGTTTCTTCCAATTCATCAACTTAATTCTCATAACAATATTAATGAGTGGATTTCAATACAGGTATAGGACCATATATTTTGAGAAAAATCAAGATCGTATAAGTCGACTGCAACACTTGATTGGTATATATTTTATCGTTTCTGGAATGATGAAAGATAATTTTAACTCGGTGGTATTATATTTGTTTACGTTCTATAATAGTTTGTGTACAATAGAGGTATTGGTTACAGGTTTTCTACGAACCATTCATTATCCACTGCATTTCTGATAGAGATAGTGACAAGCAACTGTCTGTATATTGATGTGGAACAAACATATCTCTACGCTAGCGTTCGTAAAATACTGTTTTCTTTTCTTCTAGCCCGTGTTTTTATCCATAGCCGATATATCAATAAGCATCGGCAAAATACACACTCGCGCACACACATACACACACACACGCTCTCACTCACACTAGAGATCTTTTTGAAAAGCAATATGGAATTAAAATATTTGAATATTTCAATAGCTAGACAAGCTTTCCAGAATAAGATGAAAAAAGCAATTCTTACCTTGAAGGGAAACCTTTAAGAGAAAGCCAGCTCTGAATAGCGCATAGTGTGTATGGCGACGAATTAGATATATTTAGAAAAGATTTCACGAATGTGTTTAATAATATGTTTAAGAATCGCAGTTAATAATACCAATCTGATAGTAATTAATCTTCAGTATATGACTTTAAACTTAGACACGAATAAATTCGGCCCTTACTAAAGATTTAATGGAAAGTTATTTTTATATCAATATCAGTTGTAGTTATTTGTCCATTCTGTGATTTGTAGCTTCTAATATTAGCAGGAGATTCATTTTACTCTTCTCGAAAGAAAATATTTTTACTGCCTCTCATTATTATAACGACTATTTGGGTTATAGTGGATGTTCAGAGTAACTCGATATACACAGCAAGACACAGGAAGATAACTAGAATTATCTTGAAGTATAATCGAAATGTCACTTTCAATGTGAGAACAAATATTGCAAAAGAATTCGTAAATTTAATATGTTCTCATTTTCCGTCGAACAATAGATATTAGCAGCTGGAAAAATTTTGCTAGCTCTATCAAGCGATTCAATATAAAAAAAATTACCTCCAACAAAATAATATGTTCTATTATTGGTACAAGGCACTTATTTTATCGACATCCAAAGAATAAAAGGCGAAGTTGACTTCGGAGGAATTTGAACACAGAACTAAAACGAGGAAAAATGCTGTCACGTATTTTGTCCGACGTGATAAAGACACTATAAGGTTGCAGCCGTCCAGCAACTACAACTTCACTAATAATTAAGTACCTCTTCCTACTTTTAAATGTACTGCCCTGGAAAGCTTGTTCAGTTAACAGTAATTATGTATTTAGAAATGTGGTGAGCTGGCAGAAACGTTAGCACGCCGGGCGAAGTGCGTAGCCGTATTTCGTCTGCCGGTACGTTCTGAGTTCAAATTCCGCGAGGTCGACTTTGCCTTTCATCCTTTCGGAGTCGACAAATTAAGTACCAGTTGCGCACTGGGGTCGATATAATCGACTTAATCCGTTTGTCTGTCCTTGTTTGTCCTCTCTCTGTTTAGCCCCTTGTGGGTAGTAAAGAAATAGGCAATTATATATTTAGAAAGGCGGCGAGCTGGGCGCAATATTTCAGTGAACTTGTTAAACTTTTTTATGTTCTTAACATGATCTTGTCACCAAAGAATTTATATATATGTATTGTAGTACTCTGTGTCAACCAATATTCTGTGCGTGTTTGAATATACAGACACAATACCAATATCCCACTGAACTTTGTAATAATTCCTTCTGGAAACTATCTTTAACATGTTCTTGAGAATGATTATTTATGTTGTAATCTTTTGTGCCCAATATTTTAAGGAACTTGTTAAACTTTTTTATGTCCTTAACATGTCCTTGTTACCAAAGACTGTATATATGTAATGTAGCATTTTTTAACAACCAATAATTAATGCAACCAAATTTCTACTTGTTACTTTTGACAATCTTTTTCCAAAGAGTGAAACCGGTAAGTAAATAAACATCTTTTAAAATTGCATTTTCAAACCTTCTTTTGTATATAATTCCACTCGTTCGGTACCCTACAACTCCACTTTGTTTTATATATATATATATATATATATTATATATATATATATATATATTATATATATATATATATATATATATATATATATATATATTATATATATATATATATCATCATCATCATTGTTCGACCGTGGTCGAGACAATGGAATTTACCATGCTACGCCAGACTTCACGGTCCATCATGGCATTACGGAGGTCCTGTTGCTGGATGCTTGTATCCCTGGAGATTACATCAGGGTAGGAGAGGATGCGCCCTCTGGTATTGCGAGTAGATGGCTTGCAGAGGGGAAGAGTAGAAATTACCTCGTTTTCAGCTCTACAACAATGTCCAGCAAACTGGACTCTCCTACCTTTCACAAGAGATGACACAAGTGGTAGTTGCTCAACCAATTCTGAACGATCTTGTCATGTCAGGTCTGTTGTATGCAGCATCGGATCCTACTACTGGTAAACTGTAAACCAGTACAACCTGTGTCAGTGGGGTAGAAAGGCAATCTATCTAGGGAGATAACCTTACAATAAATCACTCGGTCCGTAGCTTAGAAATACTGGGTTGACGTCCAGCGGGAACAGCTTTGTTTCATGGAGGAGGAAAGATCTTCTTTAGTACTTGGTTGTACAATGCTTTCCAATGTGTGTAGTAGTGGCGCGCGCACACATTATTAGCCATTTGAAAAGACTATGGAATTTACAGGGTTCCTCTTCCCCAGGGAACCAGACCTAATAGTACACCTGCGGATGTAGGTCCAGCCTCGCTTTGCCGGGTCCTGTCTCTGATCACGTTGCACCTCCAAGGGCATCCATTGACGGTGATGCCCTCAATCTTAACAGACAGGTATCACCTGATGGAGAAGAGTCAGCTCCTAACCAAACAACACCAAACAATATATATATTATATATATATATATATATATATATATATATATATATATATATATATATGTATATATATATATATATGTATATATATATGCATGTATATGCGCGTGTGTGATGACTTTGTTCTCCAGCACCGCTTAACAACTGGTGTTGGTACGTTGGTTTGTTTACATCCCTGTAACTTGGCAGTTCGACAAAATATATCGATAGATTAAGTATTGGGTTTAAAAAAAAACTAAGTATTGCGGTCAATTTGTTCGGCTACAAAATTCTGCAAGGCGGTGCCCCAGCATGGGCCCAGTGTAATGACTGAAACAAGTAGAGGATAAAAGATATACACACGTACATTTTTTTCAACCATTCATTACTGCAGTTCTCGACAAATTTCTACAAGTACGCTTGGTTTCTAAAAGAATGCGGGCCCAACTACATTAAAATAAATATTTTACATCACGCAGATCCTTTCTAGCCTCATTCGCATATGGGACCCTAACTTGTTCTCTTCTACATAGGTCATGTGTCTATCTATCTATCTATCTATCTATCTATCTATCTATCTATCTATCTATCTATCTATCTATCTATCTATCAATCAATCTGTCTATCAATCAATCAATCTATCTATCTATCTATCTATCTATCTATCTATCTATCTATCTATATCAATCAATCAATCTGTCTATCAATCAATCTATCTATCTATCTATCTATCTATCTATCTATCTATCTATCTATCTATCTATCTATCTATCTGTCTATCTGTCTATCTATCTATCTATCTATTTATCTATCTATTTGCTTTTCTCTGTATATCTCTATATGGAAATTTAAGCATACCTATACATAAATTTGCTTACACATTGATAAGCACATAGACATACTCACGCATACACTGAGACAAATAAACATGCACACACACGTATGCTGCAATGTAGCATAGAATATATCTATAGTTTTTCGACAGCACTATCTAACGCATCAGTAATTTATATAGCTTATAACACAAGCGCTTCAAAATATTTATGTAAATTATCTCTCGATAAACTGTTATTGAAACGTAAAGCGAATGTGCTTCCTCAATTTGATACGTTGCTGAACAATATTTCTTAGGAAATATTGAGCTCACCCCCGTACCTTTATATACATATGGATATCGCACGTAAATACATGCATAAACACGTACTCACACTCATATTTATTTATGAGTATATATATATATATATATATATATATATATATATATATATATATATATATATGTAAGTGCATTTGTGATTATGCATTTAAGTGCATATTATAACTCTATAAATAAAGAAATATATTTAAATTCAATTTTACGTGTTATCCTATCATTTTTAGTAGCGTTCGCTTTCTTTCGTTTCTACTTCTTATCTACTTTACATTAGTCTTCTCTCTCTTCTCTACTTCATCTTCTTTCTTGTTTCGCCCTTTCTAGCTATTTATGTCTATGTACTTCTCATGTTTTCAACTAAACGTCATACTTAAATATATATTGAACTGCAACTGTTGTAATACGATCTTCAAGACATGATTTTATAAGATGATAAAATTCTGTCAGGTTGTCAAATTTATGACACAATACTCTAATATCTCCTCCCTTCCTCGTTGAGAAACGACTGGTATTTATCACTTCGCCTAATTTTGATAGCTGTCTTATCGTCTATAAATAATGATATTATGAAAGAACTTTTCTGAATATCTGTTCACATTCTGCTGATAATGCTCTCGTTGTCACTTTTCATTGTCAGCGAGAGATAGACATGATGACTTGATGATAACAACAACAACGACAAACATAAGAGAGACAAATAAGAGAAAACAGAAATAATAATAATAATAAATAATAATAATAATAATAATAATAATAATAATAATAATAATAGTATGTGGTCACGACTGCTTGATACCAACTGACACCGGAAAATGGTAATGGACGAAAAGGGGAAGGCAAAAATCCTCTAGGACTTTGGTTTCCAAACAGACGAGATGTTATAGCACCGAAGGCCGAATATAGTAACCTTTAGGAGGGACAAACAAGTG
Organism: Octopus sinensis; assembly: GCF_006345805.1. Taxonomy (NCBI): domain Eukaryota; kingdom Metazoa; phylum Mollusca; class Cephalopoda; order Octopoda; family Octopodidae; genus Octopus; species Octopus sinensis. Next base: position 52,147,940 of record NC_043000.1, read on the forward strand.
TGCCTAATAATTGATGTGGCAGTGCCAGATCAACATATCATCATGAAAGGAAGAGTAAAGTTTAATAAATATGGCGACTTGAGAATTGAGATCGCTAAGATCTGGCATCTACGAGAGTCAAACATAAAGTTTATCCCTATTGTCATTGGAGAATTGGGTTCAAAACCACCCTATTTGAAAAAAAAAAACATCTGAAAACCTTAGAAATACCCTACAATCTAGATGTCTTGCAAAAGTTGGCATTACTTGGAAGTACACACATATTGCGTAAAGTACTATCTGTCTGAGGTCCTTGTTGTGATTTGACAAACAGTACAAACCCCCGGTAGACACATCTTCAATCAACAACCTCACGACGTCTATAATAATAATAATGATGATGATGATGATGATGATAATAATAATAATAATAATAATAATAATAATAATAATAATAATAATAATGATGATGATGATGATGATGATGATGATGATGATAATAATAATAATAATAATAATAATAATAATAATAATAATAATAATGATGATGATGATGATGATGATGATGATGATAATATAATAATAATAATAATAATAATAATAATAATAATAATAATAATAATTTGGTACAAAGCCAGCAATTTCGGGGAAGGCGATAAGTCGATTACATTGACCCCAGTTCTCAACTAGTAATTATTTTAGGATGAAACGCAAAGTCGAAGTCGGTGAAATTTGAACTGTGACCTGACGAAATGCCGCTATTCATTGTGCCCGGTGAGCTAACGGTTCTGCTAGCTCACCGCCTTAACAACAATAATAACAACAACAACAACAACAGCAACAACAGCAACAACAACAACAACAACAACAACAACAACAACAACAGCAACAAAAACCACGACGACGATCATGACAACGATGATGATGATGATTTAGGAAAAAACTAGGACTTCTTGAGGGGTGTGGGTTAGTCGATTACTTAGTTCCTGTACCTAACTGTGCCCAGTGTTTCTCTCGGAACTTCATCGCTTTCACCCTCACTTCATCCTCTTTAACATCTGTAGCGCACTAATACCTAATTTCCGCCGATTACATTGCCTAATTGGTAGAGGTCTGTTGAGCGCTTGGCGAAATTCCAGATGGCAAGCACACTGTCTCGCTCTTCATTAGACCCAGGACTGCAGCTCTGTTAAAGAGATGACCTAGTAAAAATGCGACTGGCAAACAGCACCCGCTCTTGTTCCCCGTCATGGAAATCTCGCAATCTCAGTTTATGACTGTACATCATCAAATACGGCACTCTCAGTCCTCCGCATAATAGTTGCCGACAGCAGATGGACTGTCTTGGTATTCTTTAAAAAGAGAAGAGCAGGCATTCTAAACTACTCAGACATGAAGTGGGATAAAGCACGACGATCAGGTGGTAATAGATAACGCTAGCTATGTAGCAAGTTTTGCTTCTGACTACGTTTTAAATGTTTATATTTTTTGAAAATGGTTGTTCTGTGTCATTGCTAACCTGACCAGCATCCCCAGAAACTTGTTCGTTCTGCTTTCTCTTTAGCATTTGAAGCAGAATTATTCTTATTATTTTCAGAAAGTTCCCTATTTAAAGAAAAGTCAAAACTTCCCAATTATGTTTCTCCGACAGAATACCGGATTGAAGTAGGTAATGTTTATAACCGTTGTTTATACGCAGCGCTCTCCATCTTCTTCCAAATTACTACCCAGCATTGAAAAGTCGACAGTAACAACAATTCAAAAGAACGGACAGCGACAGTGGAACCATTGTTATCGTCACCAATACTACTGCTACAATGAATAGCGATATCAACAAGAGTTACGATGACGACAAACGTAAACGAAATAACAGCAACTAAAACACCTAAATTGTTAAGGAGAACGACAAGAAGAAAAAGTAGTGGCAGCAGCAGCGACAAACTATTCGTGGCAGTTAAGGAGAGAAAGCCTAGATGTTACTAATACAGCGACACACTCAATATAAGATTTTTCTGTCCAGGAAGCATTACGAATGACATCAGCAGCAAAGGTTGACCACGGCGTGCACCCACAAGCGCTGGAACAGCTACAATAAAAGGAACAAATGCCACAGTGAAATCAGCAACAAGAACAACGAAAGGAGGAGCAACAGGAACAATGGAGTTAACAGTATCAGCAAGAACATTTAGAGAAACTTCGCCAGCATCTAAAATAACGAGAACTCCCCCACCCGTAATGAAACGAAAGGCAATCGTAATCTTTTGGTAAGAGGATTTAATGCATGCTGTTTAGCATTTCGGTTTTCGATGATAAGCTATCTTTACAATGTGAATTAACCTGAGGTCATTTCGCAAATTAATCTGAAATCTTTGTGAAAATACACTATGATTCGCACATTCACTCGTAGCATCATTGTTGTTGTGCTTATTTAACTAAGTCAGTTTGGATTGATTACTATGTTTACCTACTGTTCCTGTAAAGCTAGGACTTTACAAAAATGCCCAATGAGTCCTGCAACTTGCCAAAAAATCCTTCAACTTTAAGATAGTAGGGTGTGACTCGACATATTTCCTCTCTTTATCCGGTAAATTGACCGCATAGAGGTAACCATTTTGGTATTGCCGTACAAAAGTTGGAGCGTCTACATCTTGTAGTTCCGAGAAGGAAATATAAAAATAAGTAGTTTGATAGTGAAATGGCTACAGGTTACTAAAGTGTCACTTTAACTGTCAAGCAGAGAACGACAGTTCACATCCATCATGAAGCTCATAAACAGTATTGTAGCAAATTTTCTTGTTCTTTTACTTCAGAAAGCATTCAATAGTTACCACTGACAGCACTTCTCATATGTAACGCATGCTTCATATTATCAAATGAAAGGAATTAATTTTTCACATACGGGTCCTTAATGCAGTTAAAGAAAAGTCCGGAATAGTATTAAACGACACTAAAGGAAAGAGTTATATTTCCGCATTAATTCAGTGCTAATAGTAAATTATGACAATGCAATCAATACATGGGAAACAGTTGTTCGTAAGTAGTATGATTAAATAGTGTGCCAAATTTTAATTAATACGAAAATATAAACTTCCTTATGAATGCAATAAAGTTTTACGACAGTGCTTGGTTTTATGACACTTCTTCCCAATCATATAATTATGTTAGTTCTATTGTATCGGAAAAATAAGACAATTTGAATGCAATTTATATAATATACTGATTTCTTTTGATCAGGCGGAAGGCCAAGTCTCGTAACAGCGGAGATATAAGAGATATTTCCAGAAATCAATTCCAGCATATTAATGATACTTCTTTTATCGACCATAGAAGAAAGAAACGCGAAGTATAATCCTGCGAGATTAGAACTTAAAGAACAGGGGTAGAAGCGAAATATATCCCCTCTCTGGTAACATCCCGTATCATACATAATCACGTATCATTAGTTTTTCATTTAAGCTGGTGGGCTCTGTTTACTGAAGATTTTAATAAAATAAATATGACCCAATATATTACCTATGTTTACGAGTCAACCAGGAGGCCACTATATAAGACACTCGATCTGGTTCAAATAACATCCGAACTCCGGAAAATTCAAACAACTAGCCTCTTAGAAGAGCGGACATATTGGACACACACACACGCAGTCAAACATACACACACACGCGCACACACATACACACGCGCACACACATACATATATAAATGCATACATATATATACATATATATATATATATATACATACATACATACCTACATACATACACACACACATATATAATAAATATATGTATATATAGACACATATACAGAAAGAGAGAGAGAGAGAGATAGGGAGAGAGATACATATTCAACTTTCTTTACTTAGGGTAAACAATAACAACAAAACGAAACAGTCACGATAGCAAAAGCATTTGATCATATGCCTTTTCGATCAGGGTTGGCTTGAGGCTAGAATTTAACAACTGTTTTATCTTTTATCGATCATCACATGGATGGAAACCAAATTTGTTCCTAGTCCAATTTCGACTTAGAATGAGATAAAAACCATATATTGAAAATAATTTATTATAGCACCCTACTGTATTTGTAGTCTTCCAGGCTTCATAGTTATATTGATTTGTATAGGCGACTAGATAGAGGGCAATACAAAATATAGGTGACTGAACCGTTCGTAGTATATTTCCTAAACATAATTTGTCGATACCGTTGGAAATTGAACTCAGAACATGGATGTATAAACTCAACGCCACATTATTTCATCAGGTACTTTATTATACTTGAGAACCCGTTGGTTTTGTTTAGTCTTTCATAGCACATCAGCTATGATCAGCTGAGTTGCGTGTAATCATGTTAAATGTTTCTATGAAATATCCTAAGTATATTTTTTCTAGTGAATACCTACATACATTCCTTTAGGATTTGTATTAAGTAGCTTTACATATAAAATAATCTAAGTAGTTTCGTGAGGATATAGATAATGTTTGTTATCGTACGTAAAAACAGAAACTCATGAATTTTGTTGTTTGTATATAAGTTCATTTTTTAAAAAGAAATAGAAATAAAATAGGAAGTTGTGATTTCATGCATTTCTTAGGGTTTTATCATAAACAACAATTCGTCACATCTTCTTCCTATTACATAGGGAAAAGAAAATATTTCGCAATTTTATATTTCATATATTCACTACTAACCGATTACGTATATACAGGCCCCGTCTCCAGGTCTTCGATTGTACGTATGTATTCAACAACATCGTAAAACACGACACGAAAATTTGTCATACATGAATCCAACTCATCGATATTTTCATCCAGCATCATCTTCGGCAACAGAACCGATAATTGTGTACTGTAGCTGTTTTGTGAAAAGTTTTTCAAATTTAATCAAAAACTATTTTCAAACACATTTAAAGAATTTCCAAATATATGAAGTTTTTCTGGTTTGAATCGAGTATCTTCGAGAGATAATTAAACTTGTTCTTGAACAACCCCCACGAACTTGCTGAACATTCAGCATACAAAATAGGTCTCAACATATGCAACAGTAAAAAATAAATCGATATTATGCAGCCATCTTTAGAATCAGAGCATCACAATGATCGCATCGGCTTAAAAATATTAAAGAGTCAATATCTACATACCTATGTGCGTGTGTGTGTGTTGTGTGTACGTATATGACTGAATATATAATTACATGTATGTATACACACATACGTATGTCTATCTATCTATCTATCTATCTATCTATCTATCTATCTATCTATCTATCTATCTATCTATCTATCTATCTATCTATCTATCTATCTATCTATGCCTACCTACCTCTTTCTCTCTCTCTATCTACCTACCTACCTGCCACCCTACCTACCTACCTACCTACATACCTACCTACCTACCTACCTGTCTACCTGCCTGTCTGTCTGTCTATTTATGTATCTATCTACATGAATTACACAGGATTTTTCAAGCAAACATTTGCATGCCTCACAACTACGAGTATTTTTCTGAATATTAGTAGCTCACGTTCTTTTTTCATTCGGTAACAAATTTTAAGCTATTGATTCTTTCACATGTTTTAATCATTTGACTGCAGCCATGAATGTTTAGTCGATTGAATCGAACTCAGTACTTATTTTGCCTTAACCTGTAACTTATTTCAATTTAGATGAACCGCTAAGTTATAAACACACCAAGACTGGTTGTCAAGTAATATTTGGGGACAAACACAGACACAAGCACCCACGCACGAACACAAATTTGTATATATACGACGGATTTCTTTCAGTTTCCGTCTATTAAATCCACTCACAAAGCTTTGGTTGGTCCGAGGAATCACCTATCTGAGGTATCAAGCAGTCCAGCTGAATCCAAAACCATGTGGTTTGAAAGCAAACTTCTTACCAAACGAATAAAAAAAAAGATACTCCATCTGGTGAGAGTTAAATATTATTTGTTTAAACAAATAATATATAATGATCTAGTTATATGTTTTAAAATATATTTTACTTTTTATTTATGATTTGGTTTATGTCTATCCTTGTTTGAATCGCATAATAGTAGTTTTCTTTAAGTTTTATATATATATATATATATACATTAGAAAACGCACCTGTCCTTTGGACGGTGTAGTTTATTATAATGGCGCATTTCTGTGGACGGTTTAAATTGAATTAGTCTGCAGTTAGAATTTGTTTCAAATAAAATGTATAGTTACTAATTTCCTTATGAATATAAGGTATTAAGCAACCTAGGTAATGAATAAAGTTTTCTGAACACGAATTTGGAAGTTAGTAATAAATGAAAGTCCATGAAATGAGATCGCAATTGCTGTAGGCTCTAGGGACCCTGTATCTTACCTGAAAGATTTTGTAGCATGTAGTTATTTTACACGTAATGCCTGACACAACCGCATTCAAGCTTTTTTTCAATGAAAGCCATGTATGATAAACAAAAGCAAACATTTATTGCAAACACACAAATAGAATAATGGTATGTAAAAAATAAATGTCAGAGCATGCTTATGAGTGAGCAGCGTGCGTGAAGTAGGAAGGGTCATGGAAGATAATGTACTGTTAATAACAACCACGGAAATGAAGAAAAATGTCAACGAAATGCTTGTAGGAAGTCTGATAGCTAACGGCTAGTTTGGCGTAGATGTGAAAATTGCAGTAGAGAAGTAACTAGTGTAGGGCTGCTTTGTAGACGACATTTTTGGTTTTCTTTCTTCAGGAGCATAGATGAATAAGTAGTCTGGATGACCAACTCTGGAACAACCGACGTAGAACTGTCCATGTGAAGAGCATGACGTTCGAAGTTCCAATCCGACAATTTTCAGCGAGTGACCTTGTGCTTTGTTAACTGTCATGGCGAACCTGAGTTTGAGAGGGTAATGAAGTCTCTGAATACAATAGGCAGAATA
>NC_043000.1:52159838-52187338 GCF_006345805.1 Octopus sinensis
GATGCAGCAATGAGAATTCGGTTAATAATCTATCTTCTTACGATCTGAGTTCAAATCATGCTGGAAAATGCCGTACGGTATTTGTTTCACCTCTTTATGTTCTGATTTCAAATCTCGCCAAAGTTATCTTTGCCTTTCAGGATCGATAAAATAGTCCATTCAAGTACAAAAGCCTAGGTACATGATAGTTGTCTCCCTCTCCGCAAATTTGACTTGTGCCTATATGACAAATTATTATTTTCTTGGAGGATAGTACCTTTTATATTCGAGATATTCTCTACTACTGACTCCGTAGTTTTCATCATAATTTTTGTATATTTATTATGTTCATTTGATGCAGAAATATAATGTTTTGAATTACCTTTACAATATTTATGATGATAACAAGTACTGTTAAGCGAAAAGAATCTGCTTAGCTAAAAAGTACGTAGCTTCAAAAGACAGCTGTTCGATAGGTGTCCTTTAATTATGATTTGTTTTCTGTTATATTACAATTAAAATCTAAGGCGCTTTTCTTTATGGTCTTAGAATTATGATACCAACAAATATTCAATGGATTATCGTTTTCTCTCTAAACATATTGCTTCGTTTGATGTTAGGTTTTTGTACAGGTGAAATCGATGGCAGGTTTATATAATAAAGAGAATTTTTCGACTGCATTGATGAAAAGGCTATAATCTACCGTCGTTCGTTAATGTGAGTTAGCTAGCTGGATCAAAATAAAAAGTAAAAAAAAAGGGGAAAGAAGAAAAGAAACCTGATTGCGATGATTTCACTTCCGTGTAGTTCTTTGATGGTGATGAAAATATAATCCAAAACAAAATTATATCAACGCCAAGTATGATATTTGAGAGTTAGAATAGCGAACTGTCAGTTTCATTTCATGAAGTGTAATATAATGCTTCTGAAAGGATCCCCACCCACCGAACAAGAAACATTACACACGGAACGATTTAACATTCTTTGATGTTGTTTAGACAACATAACTGTAGTTTGACCACTGTTTTCGAGGAAATATTGAATAAAAAGGAATGGTTCGATAAATTAGAATGATCGAATACCTTAGTATTCTTCCATGTCGTTTTATTGACTATAGTTCCGCAGTATGTAGCCTTACAAGTTGGTTTAATGTTTATGGTTCTAGACTTATCTGTCTATAATGCAATGTTGTAGTTTATCGATTAATTAATAGAACTACAACATATTCTGTATACACTTTTCTCGGAGACAATACTTTTAGAATTTGATCTACAACTGTCAAGAAATCATTGTTTGCTGCTGGTACATTTCACACAATGTTTATTCAGGTGACAGATAGTTACCTTTCCGCTAGAATAAAAGCGAAAACATTCGTGAATCACGAGCCGTTCAGTAAACAATCAAAATGCAATGTGTTTACGGTGACGTTTCAGTTAAACAGCTAAGATTAATGACATAATCAAGGCAAATGTATAGTACTAGTCAGCAGAGAGATTAAGCACAGCTTTATAATACCTTTGATGATAAACTATATTTAAATAAATCCCAGAAATATTTATCATTATCTTAATTCGGCGAAAGGCAGCAATAGTAGTCCAACTACTGTAAACAGTAACAGATGGACATGCATAAATTAATGTAAGAAAAACTTGTAATAAAGTGAGCCTTTCCAATATAGTTACTAAGCATGGATTCACATCGCTTATTGCTGCCGCGAAAATACTGTAAATTGTGTTTGGGATATTATGTGATCGATCTGGTCGCATCTGTATACTGTCGAAACAATTTATTCCAGCTTTCAAGCCACACCCAGTCGCCCTGCGATAATGAGGTGGCGTTGGAAAGTAAACAAAAAAAAAACTGTTGTGGAAAGTGGAAAGAAAATAAAATGAATCCTAAAAAACGAAAACAAACCCAAACAGAATGGAAGCTAAAGAACCAAAGAGACGTTCACACCTAACTGGAGAAAGACAGAATGATTTATGTGCCAATAAAAGTAACAGAAGAGGAGAGGTTAGTAACAAATTCATATTCGCTCTCTTCAGTTCAGTTTTTGAGTTTATCTTTACCTACGGTTATGTATTTTGGGTAATGATCGAAAGAGTACGATGGCTAACATAAGCAGCTGAAATTTATCTGAAGGATCCCCAGAGTAACATTACTCGACAGGCTGCTTAGCTCAAAGAACAAAGAGTCCAGATCAACGCACTGCTTCTCCGTATTGTGAGGTCATAGCTCCGGTACTACGGACATGGGATTAGAATGTTGTTGTGAAGATTTGCAAGAAAGATTATTGAAGCCGTGACAACTGACAGAATACCTAGGAGTCTACCAACAACGAAATCGTTGGATAATATTCATATGTCAGTTGGTTGCCTTTGAGAAACCAGATGAAAAGTTTGGTTATGGTTGTTCCTGATAGGTCACTATAGAGGAGGTATAGAACAGGTATCTAAGTACTCTCAGGAAAAGTGGGTGGAAAAGATGGATGGATAAAGCTAACAAATGCATATATTACTTAATATATAGTACTTGGTAATTTCAGTTTATTTACTAATTAAAAGAAAATAGTAAAAGATAATATAGCAATTGTAACATTGATAAAATAATCTACTATCAAAATATTTAAAAATATTAGCTATATAAAAACCTTTCATGAAACCAGCACTGTTTAACATTTTAATTTATATTACAGCTGAAATGAAACACTTATTAATTCCCTTCTCCACATTAAAAGAAATTATTACATAAAATTACCCATATTTTCTTTTGTGAATTTTGTTCGGTGCCATTTGATGATTAAAAAGTTTATATTGTTTTAATGCCTAAAATAGATGCTAATAGTACAGAATTCAAAATGAAGGGTAACAAAATCATCTGGTGATTAATGATATAGTAAATGAAAATGATTTCCCTTGATCCCTCAGTTTCTGAATGTTGTGAACTAAGGCATTGTAGTTTCCGAACCAGTTATTGTTGAATAGTTAGGAAATTAGTACCGTATCTATGTGATTTCGTGTTCAGTCTCACTGTTTGCACAATGAACATGTTTATTATACAATAATCTGGGGCCGGCTAAAGTTTTGTGAATGAAATTTAGCAAACAGGAACATGTTGGAAACCCATCCGAGGCTCCATTTATGTCCTTGGGTGGGAGATAGCCAGTCACGAGCATTCAGGCTAGTCTCTTCTCCCTTCTTTTCCAGGCTGGCAACAAATAAAGTTGTCAAAAGTGGTGCTCTTTATCCTTTAAATAAGCCATTACAAAGAGATGAAACTCTGCAGACGTTGACTTGTCAATATTGGTGTATTCCAGTAAGAAGTTGGCTATTTATATCAGGCATACTAAAATGTTCAAACGGTTTCATCTGCACTGTTTGTACTGCTCATTTATTTCGGACAACCTACCAGCAGCTGTTCCCTCACATAGCGAGCCCAGCTGCGTAGGTTATGTCACATTGTTCGAATGATCTTTGAACACCCTCCAAATGGTTGCGGAGAAAAGGATCGGTCAGTCTGAGGGCAAATGTTACACTAGCAATTAAGGGGCATTGCTGAAAGTTTTGTAATTAAAAAATACATTTGATGTAGACTCATCACGAAAGGGGCCATAGCTGATCGACAAAATGAACTATGGGCCGCCGATGAATTCGCCTGGAGTTCCCACAATATGTGCCCAACATCCCGCGGAAAGTTTTCTGTACATAAATAATGTCCTGTCCCAGCTTCTCTTAGACATACTGATGGCTGATGTAATAATCCCAGACTACTTCGTAGACAAATACACCAACATATTAAAAGAAGCAGCCCTCTTCAATAATAAGTTGTATATTTATAAACAGTAATGTAACGTACGTCTTTGTGTATCTCCATGTCAGTTTCTTATGTCGGTTTGAAGCTATCTCATGAGTTTGGTGCTAACGTCTGAGAATACAATTTCATTGACAGTTTATAAACCGCCGGCATTTCTTTTGGTATATCATTTCTTGAAGTGATAGATACATCTAGATGTTATCCGCATCGTAAGTTTCACTTTGAGTTAATAATAGATGTTAACTGTGTTTCCATCACGAATGATTAAAATTAAGTCTGAAATATATAAATTTACACACAAGTTCACGCAGGTGTATCTATAAATATAAATATGAACACAGACATAAAAAAACACACGCATGCAAACACACACAATTGCACGCGCGCACGCACACACGGCAGAAACACACACGCACAACAGAAACACACACACACAACACAAGCACACACGAAGTCAATCATCTTACGAACATGTACTGGAGTTAATATTTTACTTGCCAATTTATTTATGGTTTCTACGAAACATTATTGCTTTCTGTCTGGTTTTGCTCACATTTAATTTATTTTATCATTGAACGAAGATCTCAAAATGATGAGCTTACAATTGTTTTGACTTCTGGTCATCACGAAATCTATTCTTATTCATTTTAAGCGGTGTTCAAAATTATAGGCTCTCATATATTGTCAATGTCCAGAATAATATACCTATATATATACTTATACCTATATATATACTTATACATATATATATATATATATATATATACATACACACACACACATATATATATATGTATATGCATATTTATATATACATACATATACGTGTGTTTGTACATGTACTTTTGTTTGTGTGTGTGTATATATACATATACATACATTAATATATATAATATATATATATATATACATACATTAATATATATATATATATATATACATACATTAATATATATATAGATAGATATTGAGACCCCCTTCGGTCATGTTTGATTGCACATAGAAAGTCACCCTCCCAGGCACAAGTCCGGGCAAGGTTGTTTATGGAAAATCATCAGTCACCCATGCACGCCCCAGTATTATCCAAGGGAAAGGCAACAGCAGATACAGCTTGGCACATGTGACGGCGCAACTTTTTTCTACAGCTGAGTGAACTGGAGCAACGTGAAATGAAGTGTCTTGCTCAAGAACACAACAGGCAGCCCGGTCCCGGATTCGAACTTACAACCTCACAATCGTAAGCTCGACGCTCTAACCACTGAGCCATGCGCCTTCACACACACACACACACATACATACATACATATATATATATATATATATATATATATATATTATATATATATATATATAATATATATATATATATATATATACATATACATATATATATATATATATATATATATATTATATATATATATATCAGTGGCGCCTCTGGCACTCGGACAGCTTGGGCTAAGCCTGAGTATAAATCTAATGAGTGAACATGTATTTGCTAACTGATTTAAATTCTGCAAACACTGACTTCAAGTATATAATTTCAGCCAATAACTGTGGCTCCTTTTATTGAGCTTGTTTTCACTTCATTGATTTTTCTTCAGCGTCTGGCGGTCATCTTACATGTGCACTGTGTCGAAATATATCATTCGTAGCAGGCGTTCTCGCGACATCATTCACACGTACCTCACTCTGGCTCAGGAGTTACAGCCCGTGTTATTATCTATAATCGTAAATATTAAAAGTAATTCAAATCCAGTAAGTTCTTGAAACAATAAATTTCTATAGAGTTTAGGATTTAAATTGCAATCTATGAACAGTTTCCGTTTTACAATATTCTTAAGGAACGAAAAATTATCGAGAAGCACTGGCTAATGCGAATGAGCCTGGTAGGTGTAAAAAAAATAAGTGGTATCTCTTGTCAAAATTACAGGCGACAGTCAGGTCGCCGAAGTTTGCTGTGCGCAACGCTGCCGTTATTTGATTGGTGTTATTCTGTGCGCCTGTGTGTAAAGATTAATTGTGTTTTGCAACGTTGTTTTTATTTTTACCCATAACTTTGAAATGGAGAAAGACATAGTGCAAGATATAAAATATAACGCATTTGGGGCGAGAAATATTGTGGAAAAAGGTAAAATTCTTCGAGCAGGAATGTGTCTTATGCGAAATCCGTGATGTGCCCGAGTGACAATAAAAGCCTGGAGTCGCTTCAGCTATATATATATATATATAACCCTTACTATATAAAATAGACCTCTGTGTGTGTTTTTTGGGGGCTTTTCACGGGAATACACCTACACGAATTGCTTCCATGCTTGGGATGCATGAATAATTCGATCTTGGATACCCAATAGGGTCATCGTTTTATTTTTGTTACTAAAAATAAATGATATTGCTTTATATTTATGATCCACGTCTGTAAAAGGGTTTCTTAATGTCAACCTCCGGTATTGACGTAAAAACGGTGAAGTTTCTCACTCTGTTTTAATGTTTTCATTTCAAGTTTTAATTCGCTATTTGTAAACAACTATGATAAATTACTGAAAGACATATTTACTGAGTTCACAAATTTAAATATTCGTTGCAAGATAATTTTCATCGTGCTTTTATTTATACAATTTTTTTCATTTCATGTTTACCTCATTCATTGTTTTCAATGTTTTCTCGCCCCCCTTCTCTCTCTCTCACACACACACACTAGGTTTGATTTCGTTATTACGCAAATATCGCATTAAAATTTTGCTATTCAACATGGGGGTTCCAAATAATAAGGGCAATCTCTCGCTTGTACTCGCACACTTCGTTAATTTTCGTAATATTTTTATATTTACTTTTTGCGTGCGGTGTTTGGCTCTATGTATTTGTAGTTAGATACACACGCACACATGTGCTTTTGTATGTATGTTTGTATACACATATGTGTGCGTGTGTGTGAGAGAGAGAGAGAGAAAGAAAGGGAGAGAGAGTGAGTGAAGGAGTGTGTTGTCATGTATGCGTACATACATAAATACTTATGCACACATCTATTTTGTATGTATGTGTGCGTGAGTGTGTGAGAGAGAGAGAGAGAGAGTAATGTTTAAGTGGCACTCTCTCTCTCTCTCTCTCTCTCTCTCACACACACACACGTCCATTTCATCTGATATTTGATACTGTATGTATATGTATCTGTATTTGTGTGCGTGCTTACAGTGTTCCATAATCGTTAGAAAAAAGTAGAGGAATTTTCTTTCTTGATGCTCCTTGTGGCACAGGTAAAAATTTGTACCAACATTGCGTCTCTCCAAGGTAAGGCAACGAACAAAAAGGGTGATGTAGAGCTATCATAGCGCTGTTACATACTTCGTGCCTTGCTTCAGTGGTTACTTTCAGCGAAAAAACTTTTTTCTAAAATAAAATTGTCAACTATTTCGTCGAACAATACTGTATTAGTTAACACTACGGAATTTAATGTAGTGGAGGTTAAACATCTAAATAAGTAATATTTATGATGCGACGAGAACAAGAATATAGCAGATTAATGATTAATAATAGTTTTAGTTGAACCTTTGCATATGCGGGTGTCAGCTACGCGCGTTTATCGGTTACATTTAATATTCTTTTCTACTCTAGACACAAGGCCAGAAATTTTGGAGGAGGGGGCCAGTCGATTAAATTGACCACAGTACATAACTGGTGCTTAATTTATCGACCCCGAATGTATGAAAGGTAAAGTCGATCTCGGAGGAATTTGAACTCAGAACGTAAAGATAGACGAAGTACCCATTTCTTTACTACCCACAAAGAGCTAAACACAGATGGGACAAACAAGGACAGACAAACGGATTAAGTCGATTATATCCACCCCAGTGCGTAACCGGTACTTATTTAATCGACCCCGAAAGGATGAAAACCAAAGTCGACCTCGGAGGAATTTGAACTCAGAACCTAAAGACATACGAAATACCGCTAAGTATTTCGGCTTGTGTGCTAACGTTTCTGCCAGCTCGCCACTTTGGTTACTTTTAATGTTAATGACTTGCGGGGATGCAGTATTTTGTTATGCAACCATAACATGCTATACAGTATATCAATAGTTTTTATAAGTCAATGCTGCGTTCTACTGAGTTAGCAGTGCACTTTACATCACTTGTTGTGAAGGTTATCTCTACAGATATATTATAGAAATTATAGCCAGCACGGATTTTGTTACGACGTATCCGAAGCGTCAGAAGCAAACAGATCGTAGATGAAAAAAGGGTAATGGGCGTGTATATACCATATTTTGGGGGTTCTACTCCCTCATAGGTACCCATCTAACTCCTTAATCATCTATAAACACATTGCTTAAATAGCCACTAAATACAGAGGTTTAACGTTATTGGACATACTAATTTTAAATATTCTTTTCTACTCCAGGCAAAAGGCCCGAAATTTTGGGGGAGGGTGCCATTCAATTAGATCGACCCCGGTACGCCACTGGTTTTTAATTTATCGACCCGAAAGTATGAAAGGCAAAGTCGACCTCAGCGGAATACCAATTTTAAATATTAAACACATTTCTGGAAGCTGGTATGTAAATATTAATGACTTGTAGGGACGCAATATCTCTTATTTCTTCATGCAACTATAATCTTCCTATATAAAATAGACCTAAGTGTGTGTGTGTTTGCCTTTCACGCGAAAACGACTGCGCGAATTGCTTCCATACTTAAAATGCATGAAAAATTTGACGTCGGATACATAATATGGTCTTCAGTTTATTTTTTAGTAAAAAAAAATAATATTACTTCATATATATGATTCACTTCTTTAAAAAGGTTTTCAAAGTCCACTCCTGGTAATGACGTAGCAACGGCAAAATTTTTCGTTTTCATTTGCGAAATCTCTCAGTTTCTATTTTAATATGTTCATTTCAAGTTTTAATTCGTTATTTGCAAACAACTACGATAAATTACTGAAAGAAATATAAACCATGAGAGGAGCATTTTCGGTGGAAAAAAATGTAAATATTTCCAGAGGCAAAGGTATAAGATTCAAGGGAGATTTGACTGTTGGTTCTTGCACATCCCAAACTACCCTCCATTTCCACTCTCGCATCGTCGTATGCATTGATATTTTTGTTTAATATTTTTCCCATTAAACACATTTTATCGTAGAAATCTTTCGCCACACATCTCTGACTTCTTCAGCGACAGTTTTTGTTTCCGTGTGTTTTCTTGTTCCACTTACTCCATTCTATTCTTCTAAGATGTACAGATTTTAAAATATTCTTTTACCGAAAAGGCTCTTGCCAAACAATTTCGAAACATATTTTAAGCTATCAACTGCAGTTGCCAAGGTCAAATTGATTTAACGTTAGTTAAAGAGCTAATATCTTCTCCTCAACGCATAGGTATTATAAATTAATTACATGTTTCCTTTACATTAAGTATGGTGACTCTAATCTGATATACATTTTTGCAGACATTACCCCAGACTAATTAATTGCAAATAGTTATCGCTCAAATGTAAAAATAGTCAAAATGTTTTGTCTGACGGTAATAGAGACATATTCATTGTGCTGATTCCTCATTATTTTGAGAGTAAAATATTCTACATATCCTTTGCCGCTTTAATTGATCATTTATATTTCGTAGAAATTCGAAAAATTTTAATAACATAATAGAAAACAACACATGGGCAGTAAATTCTTATCATGGAAGAAGAGAAGCCAACCTCGTGTATAATCTGAGAGATCGCTAAACAAAACAGAAAATATATTTTTTTCCAGCAATATGGAGGACTTAATTACAAGGTAAAAACCTTTCCAAGCTGTTATCACCTTATAAAGCATTAAAAGTATGAAACAATAAAGTGTCTTTTTCTTTAATTGGAAATACGCAACGACAAAACATTATTTGGGGAGCGGCTTGACACTTGAATGTTTAAAGTATTATTGTTTGCATAATAATTGATGTGTTATTCCCAGACATGAACAAGTGAGCTAAATAAACATATCTATCTGAAAATAAAGGTTTTCAAAAAGATATGGTGCATAAAGAAAGCCAGATGCCGAGCTCGTATAAAATATTTCTATACACGTTACTGTGCTCTAGGAAACATCACTAATGGTTACCAAAATCATAAAACAGGGCATAAATACATTACGAGATATACTTTACGTACAAGCATTTATACATAAAGACACACATACACACACACACACGCGTATATGTATGTGTGTGTATGTATATATACATGGTTATATATAGATATTTATATATATATATATAATATATATATATATATATATATAAGATGTATATGTGTGTTTATATATATATATATATATATATGTTCATACGCAAACGCACACACACACATATATATATTGCTTTCAAAATCATGAAACAAGGCATGCATATAATACGAGATATACATTACGTACATGCATATATATAATATATATATATATATAAACACATCCATATATGTATATGTATGTATGTATACATGCATGCATTATTTATGTATGCGTATTTGTATGTATCTATTTATCTATCTATCTATCTATTTTTCTAAATATATATATATATATAGGCGCATTAAATTCTTCAAAGACAACAACATGTTCAAAAATAATCCCCAAACGTTTTACAGGAAGATAGGGCAAATACCAGTTACAGTAATGTCTGTCCCCTCAAAAGAAGTAAAGGAATTTTGGTAAAAAAATGTAGGCAGAAGAAAAAAAACAAGCAATAAAAAGGCCCATTGGATTGATAGAATCTCTACTTAGACTCTTTACAAGAGGAGAAGTTGGAGGGTATCAAGGTAGAGGATGTAAGATCTGCTCTCAGAAAGTCAAGAAAATGGAAGTCTCCAGGAAAGGATAACATTCTTAACTTCTGATTGCATGCCTTCCCAGAGAGTCATGAACTGCTAACAAAACTTTTCAACATTGTTTTGCAACAACCAATTACGATTCCCACTTGGTTAGTTAACGGCTACATTTTTACTTCCAAAAATGGAGAAACAAATGAACCAAAAATTATAGACCCATAACCTGCTTAACAACAATGTATAAAATACTAATATCTGTCTTGACTGAAAATCCCTATAGTTTTTTAAATAGAAAGTGGCATATTTCCTAATGAGCAAAAAGGATGTAAACGTGGGTCCTATATTTGTAAAGATCAGCTACTCATCAATAAAATGATCTTGGAAGATAGTCACGAACTTGCCGATAGCCTGGATAGACTATAAAATAGCTTTCGATAGTCTATCGCATAGCTGGATTAAGAAATGTCAGGAAATTTATAAAATAGCACCTACTTTGCGAAACTTCCTCTCAGTAACAATGAATCTCACAATGCGAGAGATATAAGAATTTCATGTGGCATATTTTTCAGGATGATTCTCCACCACCACTTCTCTTTTTTCTAGCCTTAATGCCTCTCACGAAATTGCTCGATGATGTACAATATGGCTATAAACTGTTTTATAAAAATATAAATCATCTCTTTTATATGGATGATTCAAAGCACTTTGCAAAAATGACCAACCACTACAAGGCTTACTAGCAATTGTGAAACAATTCAGCATTCTAAAACCAAACTTATTAAAGGACCTCTTCAGCTGTTTCTGCTACTTGACCAGACCAAATTTTCATGTGCTATTTATTTTGATATAAATCACAGTATCGTACACACATGGTTTTGATGCATGTGCCTGGTGTACCCTTATAACACAGCTAATCATGATGAATATATTGAGGTTTGCGTATTTGTATCCCAGTATTACTTTGATGGCATAAATTGCCTTCTCACTAAATAATAATAATAAATAGGTCTTGGGTGTTGTACATTAAAGGCGCGAGTAATGAATTATCTAAGAACTTATGTAAAATTTGGAATAAGGAAAAGTTGCTCAGGTGCTGTCATCTCGTCTTTCAGTAGTGGTAATTGATATGGTTAAATTGTTAAATGTAATATAGATCTATGTAAAGATAATGGAAGCTTTATAGCGTTTTAAAATATATTTTCTTAGAATGCAAAATTATTCTCCGAGTGCTTATTCAGAAATTTATGTGTCAGTAATTATAATCATTTTATGAAATATTATGACAGAATTATGATGTCCCACATATGCAATGTCAATAACATGATCATGCTTATTCTGAATGCATTCAAGAATATAAGAACGTCGATGGAATCTAAGTTTAAATGGTTTGCGCGTTAGATCTATGCCTAGAATTTCATTAGAATTGATATTAGATTTAAGAATTACATGTTTATTGAAATTCGTGAGACAATTATTTGTAATAGTACAATAATTGGATCCACATTGTTTCTTTTTGTTTGTTTGCTTGTTTGTTTGTTTGTTTCTTTTTTCTTCCTTCCTTTCTTTCTTTCTTTCTTTCTTTCTTTCAATTCTTTGCTGGCTACTTCACGTAGCCGATTGAAGGAAGGAAGAATCGATCCAGTACCTGACTCTTGCTGTATTTATCGGCCTTCGAAAATTTAAAGGCAAAACCAACCGCGGTGGATTTGAACTCAGAGCATAGAGAAACCCTATAAAATTGACTGTAAACATGTTATAAAGTTGGTTAAAACAAATGATTGAGTTAGAACAATTCATTTTATACATGGATTACATACTACTTATTTAAAATAATGTTTGACGAAATTACATTTCGATGTTTCAAGAGATAATTTCTCATTTGTTTACATGAGAGTAAATATCTTTATAAAACACAGTGATTAAGAACATACTAGTAAATAACTATATAGGAAAAGGCAGTAAAATACTGAAGTCGATTTAATCATTCTAGTTCCTAATTGCTACGTATTTTCTGCCCAGTGGGATTTGCATTTGCAATGGAAAGAGGCGTAACTACCAAGATTTTGTTAAACGTTCTATCTATTCCATTATTTGTACGTCATAATTCTTTGTAATATAAACACAAAGTTAGAAATTCTGGACTGGTGGATGGGTACGTTAATAAATCAAATCAGTTCCTGTGTTTGAACGTTACTTTATTTTGTCGACCCAGAGAGATAAAAGGTTGAGTCGACGACAGTGATACTTGAACTCGAAACTTAAATCGTCGGAGAAAGCGTTCTAACGATTCAGCCAGTGCATGACCCTTATGCGTTACAATCATATCTACTATAGGCACAAAAGTTGAAAGTCTGGTGGAGATGGGATTACATCTACCCCGAAAGGATAAAAGACAAAACCGACCTCGGCGGGATTTGAGCTCAGAAGATAAAGACAGACGAAATGCCACTAAGCATTTTGTCCAGCAAGCTAACAGTTCTGCCAGCTATTTGATAATACGAAAAGCTAATAATGATAATAATAATAATAAAATAACAATGGTAGATCAATAGAATCGTGGAATAAGACATACGAAGAATACATCTGAAACATTTCGTTCTCATCTGTATCCACTGTATTGTAGCAAAGTTTGTTATAAATTTCGTTCCGATGTCATCTATTGATCAGTTTTCAATTTTAGAATCAGCGTCAATCCAAAGAGCTAAGCATAGTAACAAAACTTACTGAATTCTTTCACCTAAATCGTAAGACTATTTTCATTTAATACAATTGCAAGTTATAGTTCTGCTCGTCTGTAAATACCTGGAACTGGATCTACTTCTAGAATTCTTTTAAGATGGAACGCCATTCATAAATTTGTATACTCCGTGCAAACTATTTAACAATGTCTGGTAGAACTAAGAAGCTTATTAACTCGTATTGTTCAGCTGAATACTGCTATGTTTATTTCTGATGGGAATCTTCTGTATACGAAAAGTGAAAATGGGCCTCGAGTTTAAGATGACGTGTTATGAAAAAAATGTTGGAGATACATTTCTGAAGGTTTGTGTACTATATTATTTCAGAACTCAAAATCAAATACATAATTTCCTTTCTAGAAGAAACGAAGTCATGAATCAATTTCTAAACTAGTGCAAAGGTTGACCCAGAACAAACCCCTTGTTACAACATAGTAAGCACCAAACATTTCCCTCTGAGGGTGATATCGACCTTTTTTTCATGTAGTGTAGCGACTATGATGTAGTATTAGAAGAGTTTTCAGGAAGTACATTGAAGTAAAAGTAAAGACGCAGCTCGTTTGATTTCCTAAATCTATAATATCGTTTGTATAACTCTTATACACAGAACTCATACTATTCGTAAAGACGAAGCTGTTTTCGTATGACGGGCACAACAGCTATTAGCATATGCACTTTCAAATCTGCTTGAACGTAATAAGCATTAGTATGCGCGTTACCGTTTTGAATGTTGCATACGGCGATTTAGAAACCGATAACATATTGGAAAGTATTGAAGTATAACATGAAAAAAATGTTTTAGATACAATAACAATCAATAAATTCTTGGGAAAACTCCTTTAAGGTGGGAGATTTATGGAATTTTCAGTTAGGTAGGGGAACTGGAAAACGAAAAAAAAAAGAAGAAAATGTTAAAAAAAAATGTTAGCTAACGGAAAAAGACATCTGCGTCTCTGTATGCTATTATTGTACAGTCTTATCTGCCTATATTTTGCCTGACGTAAAGCGAGGTGATTCAAATGAGGTATTTAAACGGAAAGACACTGAATAAAATGGAAAATTAGCGGTTATAACGATAAAAGATGGTGGTGGCGGCCGTTTTAAATTTACATGATATTTGTGGCGGATATTGTTTGTTGCTGGTTTTATTGTAGGCGGCAATGATAGTTATCTATACTAAGGTACATGGGTTAAATCAGAAGTTGATTTTTAATACTACACTTTACAAAAATAAATTGCTTGCCATCGGCTTCTTACATCTTACAAAGACCACAGCCACTTCGTTTATTAACTTATATCCTACATATATCGTTACTCCTACAACAAATTATTAGATTTCTCAGTGAGTAAAGATGTATATATATATATATATATCGCTGCTATAGTGATACTAAACTGTCGTACGTCCAAATTTAGCCAAGTGCGTTTTTTTCAATATTTACCTTTGTTTGCAATAGCCGGTTTTTTGGGTCAAACTATCGTATCTCCAGCTGCTTCAGATGCCACGATATCAAAAGTTGGTTTTGCTATAGAATGGTGAGACGTTTTACATTTTCTGAGCATGCGCAAAATTTGTGCAATGTTTGTTCACAGGGTGCCAGTAAAGAAAAGAAGGAAAATGCGTTGATGATAACAGGTAGATATTTACACTCCTTAGCTCCAATTCTAGATTCCTTGAGTCTCTGCTGACCTGTGACAAATGCTGGATCTTGTGATTCAAAGACCAAGAGACAGTGCCTAAAAGAAGCATCTTGGCTCCCCAGACCCAAGAAAGCCAGACAAAGCAAGTTCACGTGGAAGCTCATGATCGTTCCCTTTTTCGACAACAAGCGCATCATCTACATCCATTGTGTTCCATCTGGTCAGACCGTCAACGAAAAGTAAGTACTTTCTGGAGGTACTGAGAGAATCCAGGAAGCGATTTCGTCGCAAAGTGTCAGACCATTTCCACTCGAGTCGATAACACTTGCATAAGGACAATGCACCATTTCACAATTAATTACTGATAACCTACTACTTGACATGGGTATCAGAACTGTTCCACACACTCAATATAATCCAGACCTTGCCCCCTGTAACCTATAGATTTTTTCCGAACTGAAAAACAGCCACAGGGGCAGCTATTTTCAAGACATTAAGATGAAGAAGGATGTGAAAAGTGTTCTGGATTCCGTGCCTTTGGGGTCCTTCACGGAGCAGGTAGAGCGCTACGAAAAGTGGATTGCAGTAAGCGGATCACACTCTGAAGAATATTAGAATTTTGTACGGCTTTGAAATTAATAAATGTCCTCTGAAAAAACCTCAAAACCTCTGGAATACACTTCGTACCTTATCCATCGAGTATTTTGTAAAGACAGTGCGTCTAATTCGAAGCTGGATTTTATTATCTTTTGTAGCCGTTCAAGCGATCGCATTGAATTTCGATTTTTGGTTGTTGGTAATTTAAAATTGGGCGTTGATTAGTATGTTGGTCGCTACTCTTGAAGTGGATTTTTCTGTTATATAATATTTTTTTCTTTAATGTTATATAGTAATACAAGCATAGACGTGTCGTCAAACGTGCCGACAATTTTATTAATGATAGAATATTTCATTAGAAAAATGAGAGAAATCATGCACGGCATTTGAACTATCATATTTGGTTGCAACATCTTTATTGAAAATATTAGCCACCACTTAACCTAGCTACCGACCTACATACATTCATACATATATTTCTTATATTAAATTAAATATAAAAATTAAATATGAAACTATTTTCTGACGTCCATTCGAAACTAATTTTTTTCTAAAACGACCTTAACGAGTTTTGATATTGCATTGGATGTCGTCAGCTCGATTCATTTAATAAAGTGATAGCTCTTATAGTGTTCTATTTTACCTTGTAATTTTTTTACAAAACAATTTTCAAGTTTAGTGAAATAAATAAATGAATTCGGCAAAAAGCAGCAGAAAATAAGAGAAAAAAATTACTATCAGCTATTATAATAATTTCATTTTGTCGCTGTCACATTGTTATTTGACATTAGCGCATATTATATAGCCTACCTGTCTGTGAATGTGCAAGTGTGTGTGTGTGCGTGTGTGTGCTCGCGAAAATTTACGTTGCCATTTTGTTTCAATTCTCACTTTCTGTTTTCTTTTTAGGAAATATATATATCTCACAAAGTTAACGTCAAAAAATTTGTAGGTTTATCTTTTATCAAAATACATGCTACATTAGCCATTCAGAAACCTTTCTCTTGCAATGATGCACTTTAGTTTTTATACTTCGTCTTTTACTCACGCCCACTCCATTTATCGTTTCACACACACGCTCATGTGTGTGTGTGTATATATATATATATATATATATATATATATGTACTTTATTTAAAAGCAGCAGAAATTTAACAAAAGCTGTTACTCGGAGTTTCACGTTCCCGTTCGTCGGACAGGTTTGTTAAACAACACTGTCCGACGAACGGGAACGTGAAACTCCGAGTAACACCTTTTGTTAAATTTCCGTGGGGTAAAGAATGAACAGTGTGCTTCCGTGGAATTCTGTTTTCTGTTGGGGAAAATGGTGGACGAAACATAAGAGGACGCTGCCATGAGCAAAACACAAATTTACGAGTGTTTTACACGCTTTAGTAATGGTCACTTGTCGCTTGAAGACCAATTTCTTTCAAGGCGACAACTTGAAAATTCCTGAACTGATCTTGGAGGACCACACTGAACAATTGACGAAATTGTTGATATGATTGGTGTGTTCTGGATCTTCAGCCAACGCATTTTGAGAGAAGAATTGCGAATGAAAAGAGTTGCTGCAAAATTTGTTCCTCGCTTGCTCACGGAAGATCAAAAGCAGTCACGACTGAATGCGTGTCTTGAACTGAAAGAACAGCTAAAAGGTCATCACTGGTGATGAAAGCTGGGCTACCGAATCTGCAGATGCGGAAGAGGTGAAGAATAAAAAGGCCGGAGTCGTTAAAAGGCATCACTTGGTAAGAGTTCCAGCAGTGCTTCGAACAGTACCAAACGTTGCTTCAAATGGAGAATACTTTGAAGGCGATAGAAATGTAAATATGTAAAACTAAGTGAATAGAATAACGTTGCAAAATTCCGGTTTTTTTGGGGTACCCCCGCATATATATACATGCGTGTAGGCATATGTATCGTCTAAACATGTTATATTCTCTTATCCTTTTACTTGTTTCATTCATTTGACAGGGGCCATGCTGGAATATTGCCTTATAGAGTTTTAGTCGAAGAAATTGACCTCAGGATTTATTCTTTGTAAGACTAATACTTATTCAATAGGTCACTTTACCGGTCCACTTAGTTACGGGGACCTAAGCACAACAATATCAGTTGTCAAGCGATGGTGGCGGGGACAAACACAGGTACTAACACACACACACACGCGCATATATATATATATATATATATATATATATATGTGTGTGTGTGTGTGTATATACATATACGACCGGCTTCTTTCAGTTTCTGTCTACCAAATCCACTCACAAGGCTTTAGTCAGCTCGAGGCTATATGAAAAAACAGTAGCCGTGGGACCCCTTTCATCGAAAACCGATGATTGTCGTACGCTGATGAAAGGTCAATACCTAGAAACTGCAGTCCGTGCGTATCACTTAGGTTGACGAGGGAAGGGTGACCTCCCTTTGCAAATACCTTAGGGCACAGAAAGTGTGCCTAAAGCCAACTGGAGGAGATGTTCTCCTGGGGCTACAAGCTACAGTAGCACCCACCCTTCAGTAGTTAGCCATATTGAGATGGCAAATATACCTCACAAATTAAACGTAATTTACGATGATAATTTACAGTCTCATTTTGATTGAAAAAGCAGCTACTACAGGCAAAGACTTAGTGCAGTTCACCTGTATTTAACTTCTCTGACTGCCACTCACTCTCATATTGTTCGTCGTTTCTGTTTTCTTCAACCAGCGCGACCATGTTGTTAAAAAAATCATTGCGTTTTATTACGTGAGAAAATTTAATGGCACAATAAGTACACACTACTCTCATACATTTTGTATCACTCATTGCAATTCACTCATTCAGTTCTTCCCACCTTCCTCTGTTGACTTTATTGATATTCTTAATGATATTCGAGGCATAAGAAGAAAAACGACTGTGAAAAAATCTAAAAAGCAATGTTTTAGATATAAACCTGCTCTGTGATCATGATTACACATTTATGGTGTAACTGTGTGTGCTTATTTTACGTTTCGTAAATTACATAATCAAATTTAAAAAAAAAATACGCTTTGATTTTTATATTTTCTTTAAATAATTGATTTCAAATCTAATTAAATAGTACTGAAATTTCGAGCAAACAATTATATCTATTAAGATGAAATATCAAAATCGGAAGCGGGTCAGTCAAAGAATCTTGCGGAATTTTGCTGCGTCACTTCTCGTTTCCGAGGTCGATCATAAATTCTGAGCTATATTTAATCGACTATACAATTATCTAAAATTATGTAGTCTTGCACTGAAGTTAGGAATGTCTATTTATTAGAACCCGCTCCAATAAACCAAAAATTAAATATTCTTCTTTCTGGTTCTTCAGTCAAACATTAGCTCTCTAAGTGCTCGAATACTCTCTTATGATTACTTGTATAAGAGTTTTATAAACTCAGCAATAGATTATTGGTATGTGCTTCGTATTTTCTCCTTATTCTGTTGGTTTCTATGCAGCAAGTTGTCTATATTTTCTATTATCCACTTATGTGTTTCTGCGGAAATGTTCATACGATAGAAATCCCCAGATGATGTAGCATGTTAATCGAAAACATTTTTATAATACCTTCCCACCGGAATTATCCATTTTTTTATGATTCACACATTAGCTAACCTAACACATAATGATTATATTTTCTAGAACCGATCGTTGTTTTTCTTTTAAATAACCATTTCAAAGTCAATATATTTTTCCTGTCTGATCTGAAGACTATTTCTAAATACCTTTTATATGCGGTATTGATTTCGACGTATATAGTATTGATTCATCTCTCTGTAATAAATATCGTCCTAGAGTTTTAATGGTTTTTTTTTCGGAAATTTGACTCCTAAGAATTCTGTTTAATTTCATACACTTAATGTTACCAATTAATCGTTTTGGCACTTAATGTAAGTACACAGTATAGAGTATTACCGATCGCAACTGAACTGGATATAATTGCATTTATTACTGATATGATATTTTTGTTTTAATTGCTTTGTGAGAGAGAGAAGGGCGATGCTCTTTACGTCTGAGTTGTCTGAAACACTATTGAAGTCGATGCAAATGATGTACATCTTGTGACTGTAGGAAGAGACGTGTACATCGAGAATTATAGAAGAATAAAATCCCAGGAATTGAGGATTGAACAAAGTGTTTTATGCAGAGATTGTAGATTGAGACGCATTAGTGATATTGGTAGAATAGGAGAATGTTAGCACTGAATATATCGTTTGGAAGTAGTATGTAGATCACTAGTTTCGAAAAGGTGTTTTAGTAACTATACCAAGCGAAAGCTGGAGATTCAATATGCCCCAATTATATGAGCAGAAATAATATTTTAATTTTATTCTTCTTTGTAAGGCGGCGAACTGGCATATTCATCAGCATGACGGACATAATGCTTAACGGCATTTGGTCCTTCTTACCGTTCTGAGTTCAAATTACGCCGAGGTCGACTTTACTTTTCATACTTTCGGGGTCAATAAAAGAAGGACCGGTTAAACACTGGGGTCGATGTTTGCTGACCTTGTGCCTAATTTGAAACCAATTACACTCCCCTTTGTAAACGGTTATCATGTAATGAAGCTGAAATATATTTCTATCTGAAAGTATTTCTGTGTTGTGTTTGTTCGTTGAAGAATTACTAGTCTGGCGTGGTAAATGTAAATTCAAATATAAATATGAATTCAAAAGAGACTGATGTGGCTTGATTCGGAGGTTGAAACGAGACAAAAAATTTAACATAATCAACAGATTTTAGTAAGTTGGGAAAAGAAAACAAGAAGGGCTTCTTTGATCGTGTAAAGCAATACTTATACGTGAAATATACAGAGGACTGTTACAAAGAATTTACTTTTATAATTAGATAACTAAACTACTACTACTACTATTACTACTACTACTACTACTACTACTACTAATGCTGCTGCTGTTGCTGCTGATTCTGCTGCTGCTGCTGCAGTTAATGCTGCTACCTGTATGAATAATGATAATAGAATATAAAAACTTGATACCAATTCAAATCTGCTTGAGGCATACTCGAACCCGTAAGAAAGCCATTCATTGTATATTGTTATGAAGAGGATTTCGCACTGTAGATAAATAAGTGTAAATACGCCGCATCAGATCACAGCCTCACCTAACCAGGCTGCAGGATGCATTCATTCCGGAGTTGCAGAAATAATCCTTTCTACTATAGGCACAAGGCCTGAAATTTTCATGCTAGGGGTCTAGTCGATTACTTCGTACCTAGAGTTCAACGGTTACTTATTTTTCGACCTCGAAACGCTAAAAAGTAAAGTCGACGTCGGTAGAATTTGAACTCCGAGCATATAGACAGACGAAATGCCTGTAAGCATTTTGTTCGCTATGCGAACCATTCTGCGCGCTGACCTAGCGATAATAATTATTCAAGTGATAATAATTATTCAAGTCCATCAATTTTGAGTGAACGGGATGGTCGATTACCACGATTCCAGCGCTCAACTTGTATTTATTTTATCGACTCCGAGAGAATGAAAGGCAAAGTCTACCTCGGTAGGATTTGGACACAGAACATAAAAACGGACGAAATACTGCAAAGAATTTTGCCCGGCACGGTAACGATTCTGCCAGCTCACTGCTTTAGAGTCTGACACTCCCTTCGGTCACGTCACTGACCAAAGGATTGCACCTAGAAAGTTACCCTCCCAGGCACAAGTCTGGCCAAGGTTGTTTATGGAAGACCAGTTGTCGCCCATGCATACCGGCCTCCCCTCTCCCAGTGTTATCCAAGGGAAAGGCCGATACAGCTTGGCACAAGTGATGTCGCAAATCATTTCTACAGCTGAGTGAACTGGAGCAACGTGAAATAATGTGTCTTGCTCAAGAACACAACACGCAACCCAGTCTGGGATTTGAGCTCACAACCTCACGATTGCAAGCTCGATGCTCTAACCACTGAGTCATGCGCCTTCACTGCGTTAGAGTAATATTGATAATAATATGTAGACGAAGAAGAAAAGGAAGAACAATGACAACCAAAATACTAACCGTAACATTAAACTCTTTCTGCTATAGACAGAAAGCGGAAAGTTTTGTGTGTATGTGTGGGGGCGACATCTATTAGATTACATCGAGCTCAATACTTGACTGGTACTTATTTTATCGACTTTGAAAAGATGAGAAGCAACGTTAATCTTGGCGGCATTTGAACTCCGTGTATGAAGCGAGAATGATAACTATTCTCCAGCTCACTGCGTAGTATTAATAAGAAAAGGAAGAGAAGGAAAGAGAACAATTACAGCAAAAATACTGACAATAATAATTATGTATCAAATATTAGAAAGTTGAATAAAAGCGAGCGATGTATTATATCAGCCTCTAAGGCGGCGAGCTGGCAGAAACGTTAGCACGCCGGGCGAAATGCGTAGCTGTATTTCGTCTGACGTTACGTTCTAAGTTCAAATTCCGACGAGGTCGACTTTGCCTTTCATCCTTTCGGGGTCGATAAATCAAGTACCAGTTACGCACTGGGGTCGATGTAATCGACTTAATCCGTTTTAATAAAGAATCAGTATTATATCAGCCTCAGTATTTGACTAGCAATTTATTTTGACGACCCAGGAAGGTCCAAAGACAATGCTCTCAGCGGCATTTGAACTCACAACAACATGTTTAAATAAAAAATAATGATAATTTGACTATTTCGCTTTACGCACTTATTTCAGATTCCATTAGGTAGAGATTTTGACTGTATTCTTTAAGTTCAACAGGTGTTATTATTTGATGCTCAACGGGCTTTATTATTTGAGCTATGTAAAGCGGGGAGCCGGAAGAATCGTTACCACGTCGGGAAAAATGCTTAGAGGTATTTCGCCCATCTTTAGGTACTAAGTTCAAATTTTTCCGAGGTCTACTTTACCTTTCACCCGTTCGGGGCCAGTCGAATACTATGGTTGATGTAATCAACTTATTCTCTCCCGTAAAATTGCTGGCCTTTTGTCAGAATTTGAAACCAATATTTGGGCTATGTATACCTTGCAAGTACATTGATGTGATTATTACTGAAATGCTGTAATCATCTGAGTTAGCTACATCAACTTCCCAAGAAAAGTATTTGTGAATAAATCATGCGATTTACGTTTGCGATAACTTCAGATGTATCAGGTCTTGCTAAATACCTTGTAAGTCTGAATCAAACATGTTAATCTGTGATTTATACAAAATGTGCATGATCAATATCAGTTATCATAGAGTTTTAGAAATTCTGCTAGGTTCATTTGTTTAACATATACATAAATATATGTACACAGACATATATCTCTCTCTTCTTCTCTCTCTCCCTCTCTCTCCCCTCTCTCTCTCTTTCTCTATGATACACATACATATATATGTTTATGTATGTATGTTTACATATACTTATATATATGTTTATGTATGTATATATATATATATATATATATATATATGTATATATATGTATGGCTATATATATATATATATGTGTGTGTATATATATATATACGTATGTATATATATATATATGTATATATATATACGTATATGTATAGCTATGCAATTATATGTGCGTATGTATTGAATGTATATATATATATGTTATATATGTAGTGTGTGTGCGTGTGTTTATATATATATATCTATATATATATATATATATATATATATATATCTATATATATATATATCTGTATATGCATATGTATATAATGCACAAATATTGAATGAGGAAAAGTTGATACAGAAACACTCAATCTTTCAATATTTAGTTTTTGTCTAGTGTTTTGTTATGTATTTTATTATTTTTATCCGACACATCGTAAAAAAGTTCCGATTTCATGTCATGTTCATACATCTGTCGTAGATAGAAACTTTTGTTTTTAAATGAGTATCGGAGAATTTTTGACCGAAACTGTAAACAAACAAAATCGACAGTGATAGGGAAAATTGCAAAGCTATATATTTCCACAGTTGTCAGTTATATATTATAATAGGATTATATGATATGATTTTACTTTGATTTGCTTTTCGTTATTTTATCCTACAGTTTTATGGATTACATAAGCCGAATATCATTAGAAATTTGGAGATATTAAAACGTTCCATGAGTGTGATATTTTTGAATATGATTTACCTACTGTTCAAAATGGATGCATAAAATAAAACTTAAATGTAAAGTGAAATGGATATCTTGATATCATCGTTATGTATCCTGTGTTTTCTCATGAGCAGTTATATTTGAAAGGAATAATCGAGTGGGAAACAAAACCATGTGTGGAATAAATTAATTATAATTGACATTTTTGCTTTAGAAAATATACGTTATTGTGAAAACAATGAAGATGACAAGGGTAAGAAAGGAGGAAGGAAGAAAGGTAATCGATGGGGGTTAGAGCGACTAATATATGGAAGAGAATATTCAGTAATCATAAATGTGTAAATTATGTAATGCAAGAGATTCGGAAAGATTGTATATCACTACAGCTATAAGGAATACTTACAGCTATTGTAATTATCATATTTCCAAGCGATCATGCAGTCTTATATAATATTTTACGTAGATACTAGTGAGTAGAATAATGTTGTTTACCATGACGATTTTTTGATAAAGGTTCAATCCTATGTTTCTTCGAAAGTTGTGTATCGGGATTAACTGAATAAATGGTAACATTTCTTCTCTGCAACTGATTTACTGGCCTGTCAGACAAACCTGTATGTCGCTATAAGTGATGTAACTAAACGTTATTTATGAGTCTTGCATTCTTTACATATACATGAATATAGGCGTAGGAGTGACTGTGTGGTAAGTAGTTTGCTTACCAACCATATGGTTTCGGGTTCAGTCTCACTGCGTGGAACCTTGGGCAAGTGTCTTCTACTATAGCCTCGGGCCGACCAAAGCCTTGTGAGTGGATTTGGTAGACGGAAACTGAAAGAAGCCCCTCGTATATATGTATATATTGTCCACCCAGCATCGCTTGACAAACGATGCTGGTGTGCTTACGTCCCCATTACTTAGCGGCTCGGCAAAAGAGACCGATAGATTAAGTACTAGGCTTACAAAGAATAAGTCCTGTGGTTGATTTGCTCGACTAAAGGCGGTGCTCCAGCATGGCCACAGTCAAATGACTGAAACAAAAGAGTAAAAGAGTATATGTTCTATTAAGTCATATGCTTCATCGAATAGGAACTAACAATATTTACTATAGCTCAAAGACTAAAAATAACTAATATCGAAATTGAAAACACTATAACAGACCCCCATCTAATAACTAAATAAACGAAAAGTAACCAAAATTGATTCAATAGAGCAGTAACAAGAAGCAGAAATATTAACCTGAGAACGGAATATGTGGCACAGTCGCGGAGGTTTCGTCTTCAGATGCCTGACGGATATGATTGTGATTTAGATAAACTAAATCAGGTTTTCCACTTCTAATAGTGTCAAACAGCCATAGAAAATATAATTGATCTATGGAGTTTGCCTTTTCTGTGGACACAATCAGCTTAGCAACCGACCACATGTTCTAACGCCACAAATGCGGTTGACGGACTATTATTTGCTGATTTCAGGTATGACCTACCATGATGTTGCAGGTATAAGAAATCGATCCACGTTGTTTTCCTAGTGAGAATACTGCTTCCAAGTAATTGTGTCGTTACTCCTTCGCCACAAAAAGGAACTAGTTTGCGTAGTTGCTCCGTCTCGTTAATAAGCCTGCCTAGGCATCAACGTCAACGGTTACTGCTGGTTATAACAAATCATCGTCGTCCTGCTCTTCTTCATTTTCCTTGCCCGCAAGGAAGCAAACTTTACAGTTTGAGAGCATACGCGTCTATTTCGGGATGTCTTTTGCATTCTCCCACTATACTTAACGCGCACTTAATTCCAAATTTCGAAGGCGGCGTCATGCAATGAACTGAAAACCTTTTTGACGAAATATTGTTTTCACCTGTTCCTTTCTTGACTTACGGCAGCCGTAACTCTACTAATTTCTCCTTGCTTTCATTGGTTGCAGGTAGTGTTGACATTAGCATTATATAAACACGCACACACACACACACTCACATATTTATTGAAAAAAGGAAATCGATTACACACAAAATACACACAAGGCATAAATACTATAAAATACTATACAAACTTCTTCCACAAAGGTTAGTGAGTTTCTCTTAAATAAAATTTACTATTTCATATTCAATTACTTTCTAAAACATCTTTTTGCAATTATTGTAACTGTTCCAGGTAATTTTTACAAGGCTATTTACGCGCACGCACACATACACACACAATATATATATATAAACTTAGATAAACTTAGATATGTTTCGACCAAAGATTGGTCCAAGCCATGTATAACTTAATAGCACCACCTGAGAGGATTATCTAAATCCTGTTTAAGTCAAGTTTTGTTTATGGTCCATTCAGGTAGTGAGTTGTTGTATCCTGGTATGGGTGGCTTATCCTGTATTCCTTGAAGAAATCTGTCCAGACTCCGTTTAAAAAAATATATATATATAAAGTATAAATATATTTATAACATATATATAATATTTGTGTGCATGTATGTATATATATATATATATATTATATATATATATATACATATATATATATATATATATATATATATATATATATATATGTATATACATACATATATATATATATATATATATAAATATACATATATATATATATATTATATATATATATATATATATATATATATATATATGTATATATATATATATATATCAGATATATATATAAGACGTGCACATGAAATGTATTAATTTGACGCTCGTAAGAACAGAAAGTTTTTGACGCTTTGAGCATAGCACTTCGTCGGAACGGAAAAGGGATAAATCTAAAGAAAGAATAAAATCATCAAGCGGATATCTGTAGTTACATTGCTGGTGAAGAGCTGAAGGTGTCGGTGGGAGTGATGGAAAGTAGGTAATAACGAAGAAGAACAGGAAGGAGAACTGAAGTGAAGTAAGAGAGACATGGACAAATGAAAACGATGCTGAAATGACATAGGGACGCACCTACCCAGGCATCTACTCGACCATATCTTTTATTTTATCTTATACTAGTTTGTCATGTGAGTACGGTCATGCTGGGGCTGTGACTTGCAGAATTTCACTCGAATGAATCGAACATTCTCTTTTAAGCTTGGTGCCTATCTTGTCGATCTTTTGCCGAATCGCTAAGTGACGTGGGACTTAAACACACCAACATCAGTTGTCAACCGGTTGTGGGGGACAAGCGCAGACAGAAAGACACAAGCATAGGTACATAAACACACACATATACATATACCTATAGGACGGGCGTCTTTCCGCTTCCATCTACCAAATCCATTAGCAAGGCTTTGGACGGTCTGAAGCTATAGTAGAATACACTTACCCCAAGGTGCTACGCAATCTGACTGAATCCGAGGCAAACGTCACACCACACAGCCACTCCTGCGCTTATACACACAGACATACATATTTGTAACAGTCACGATGCTGAGAATGTTCAAAATAGAATACAACAGCAACTTCAAAGACATCTTACATTACTAAAATCACTATCCATTTCAATCACGTCAATCGATCGTGGCAACGTCTTATTATTCTCGTCATCATCCATTTCACCCACTTCTCATCTTTTAAGATATTATAAGCAACGGAGAAATTATCTCCTCTTCTCCTTATATATCTCGTGCACATTTTACCACATTACCAGTATTAGTTGAATTACCATATTCAAACGTTACTGAGTGTGAACCAACAAGCAGAAAAACAGCTTTATTTTGCTTCAAATAAATGCTATTTCTCGCCTTTTATCTTTGTCACTGTCATCTTCCAATCCGTTTTTCCTCCATGTTGTCTTTCCTATTCTGATGATACTTGAGACTTAAGTGGCCATGATACGCACAAAATGATACAA